>NW_005358943.1:1467295-1550393 GCF_000412655.1 Myotis brandtii | reverse complement strand
GGGGAACCTGGCTTCCTCCGTCACTGGAGCAAGCAAGCCTCCCTGTTCGCATCAGCTGCCTGGCTGCCGGCCGCCATCTTGGTTGGCAGTTAATTTGCATATCTCCCTGATTAGCCAATGGGAAGGGTAGCGGAGGTACGCTAATTACCATGTTTCTCTTTTATTAGATAGGATATCTACACTAATAAAAGACAAAGATGCTAATTGACTGTACCTTCACTACACCCATGAGCCAATCAGAAGAGCATACAAATTAACCCAACAAAGATGGCCGTTAAATTTGCATACTGCAGGCGGGATGGGGCAGCGCAATCTGCTGCCTGCCTGCCGTCATTCGAGCCTCCTGTGTGCGACCCGGGGCGGTGGGGCGGGGCAGCACGCGAATAGGCCTGCCATCTGCCACCCGGGGAGCGGTCCTAAGCCAGCAGGTGGTTATCTCCTGAGGGGTCCCAGACTGTGAAAGGGCACGGGTCGGGCTGAGGGACAACCCCCGCTGCCGCCAGTGCACATATAGTTAATAATTAACACTATAATATATATTATATATATTTTATACATATATATATCACATAGACATAGACAACAGTGTGGTGGTAGCTAATAGCCAGAGGGAAAGGGGGTTTGGGAGTATGTGGAGCTGGGCAATGTTGGGGGGGGGCAAAAGGGAAGGAAAGAGACTTTGCTTGGGGCAATGGGCTCACAATGCAGTGTGCATATGATGTTTTATTGAGTTCTACACTTGAAATGTATATGTTCTGTGAACCAATGTCACCCCCAATAAATTCAATTTTTAAAAAATTTAAAAACAATAATGGGGGCTTTAAATGACAAGATATAAATAAATGTTAAAAACTATGTACAGGTATTTACTTTTCTATGTAAATAATACTATTTTAAGCTTCATTCTCTGACAGCACATAGATTTCTAAATTTATGGAGAAACTTGAAGTGTAGACATCAGTGCACATAATTTACTGAAAAATAAACAAAGTTCTGTAATGTATCCAGCATTGGTCCTGGTGCTTTAAGGCGTGTCATTAACTCTGCCTCCTTTTGAGAGCCCCTGTATATTTAAACTCCTCTCCTTTGTGTTCTGATAGGCTAAACGTGTTTTATGTCCCTGTTTATTCTGATATCACTACTCAGAAGATCAAAATAAGACAAGAAAACACACCCTCCCCCTACCACCAAGCTCACAGATCTGGGTCTTGAATGAGGACTAAGCCATCTGAGACAATATGTGTGGCTACCTGGAGTGTCAGTTCAGGCTGCAGTATTACCACTAAGAGGCTGCCATCCTTGACCCTGTTTTGAGACTTGAAAGAAAGAAGGTTTTTCCTGCCTCTCCAAGGGTGTACTCTACTTATGAAAAATACAGGATCCTCCCTCACTCCTGGATATTCACATTCTGGGTTAAGAGCTGATTATAAGAGTTTCAAAGGATGCTGTACTCTGTGTGGCATTAGGAACTGTATCACAGCTCTGGCCGGTGTGGCTTAGTTTAGTTGGGCATTATCCTGTGCACCAAAAGGTTGCAGGTTCGATTCTGTCAGAGTACATGCCCAAGAGAAAGAACATGCCCAAGTTTTGGGCTTGATCCCCACAGGGGCATGTAGGAGGCAGCCAATTGATCTGATTGATGTCTCTCTCTCTCTCTCTCTCTCTCTCTCTCTCTCTCTCTCTCTCTCTCCTTCCCTCCCTCCCTCCCTCCTTCCCTCTTCTTCCTCTCTCTCTAAAAAAAATCAATAAAAATTAAAAAATAACTGTATCACAATTAGTGGCATTTAGAAAAAAAATTAATATAAAATTGTTTTCCTGGCCACAAAGGTTTTTTACATCATTGCCAACTCTTCTATTTGGTTCTCTTGCTTTTTTCTACTCCCCTTTCAGCTGGATGCTATTGATTAGAACCAAGAAATTCTCATGACTCAGTCCCTGCAAATTGATACTCTCATGTAATATCTCTGCTGGGCCCAGTGCTAGGCAACAAAGGCAACCATCCATTAAAATGATGTCCAAATGGGGTATTTCAGAATTTTCAATCATCTCAAACCTCGGGTTAGTTGTCCTTAGAAACAGATAACCTATTTCACAGCCCATACTGGGATCATTAAGCATAAGCTTCTCTGCCTACCTCCCCTCCCACATACAGATCATGCTTTTCACATCATCCATTTCCTCCTCCAAAAATGTGAGGGAAAATTTGCATGTTTTCCCAGTATTCCATTTGGCCTGCCAAATGGAATACTGGGAAAATTATGAGAGCCCCTGTATATTTAAACTCTTCTCCTTTGTGTTCTGATAGCCTAACCGTGTTTTATGTTTTGTGGTTTAGTAAGTATAATAGCTTTTGTTCTTCAGCTGAAATTGAAAGTAATCTGAAGCAAAACAAAACTCCAATCCTCAAAAAATAAATAGCTTGCATTAGTGAGGTGTTTTGGTAGCAAGAACCAGGGATTTATCTGGTATCCCTGGGAAAAGGGATATATATGGATTCAAACTGTAACCTAATAAACACCAGAAACCAGTAGGGTCTGGCTAGTATCTAATGGAAAAAAAGATCTTTCACTCTGCTTATCTCTGCTTATCATAGACTAACTCTCTTTGTCCATTGGCCAACATTCTCTAGTTTAAATTCAAGAAAGAGGGACAATGTCATTGACTTAACTAGTTACTTTTGTCCCTATTGGACAAGGTTCTTCATGAAAAGCTATCATGGATTCTCTTTCTTATTCATACTCCTATCAGGGGCCATTCCTTCACACACAAAGAAAACCCCAACAACCAAGAGCTTCTTCTCTGAACTTTGAGCTTTAGAGAGAATAGCCTTCATTATAAGGGGCCACTGGGCAGAGCAGGCACAGTGACTGTTCCAACAGGTACAACTGTGAAGCCGTTGGAAATGTCAGTGACAATCAGAGCGAGTGTCCCCAGTCTCCACATCACAAACAAAGGAGCCAGAGCTAGGATATGCAGACAGAATGCCAGAAATCCCCAGTGTTCCCTCATTCCTCCTTATGTATTCGGCATGGATACAGAGTGAGACAAGACTATGCTCCAATGTCTCAAAACATAGTTCACTGCCTTCTTATCTGGTTTCTCTTCAAAACTGAGAGAGTATGGGACCGAGATGCAATTCCCAAGATTCTTTTATCATTAAATGTTCTTAATGCTTTTTTAGTACTTTGCAAATTGTCATCTCATGGGTTATTGTATTTCCACAAATAAAGGTCAAAATTTTCCTTTGCCGTATCTTAACGATTGATACCTATAGAAATAAAGGCTCACAAGAAAAAAAAAAAAGAAAATCAAAAGCAGAACCTAGCAGAATTAGCCATCATGTTGTCCAACTTTCCCCAAATTAGAAAAGAAGACTCAAAGAAAAATGCAAAGTGAAATTTCTCCTTTCATTGAGAAAGTCTCCCATTTTTTAAATGTAATTATAAAAACTAATCTGAACTAAACTGACTTGATAAAGTAATTTTTGCAGGTATAACAGCTTTTATAGGCCTGTACTTCCTAAATTGTGTGGACCAGTCACAATCACTACAACGTTTGAAAACTTCGTTGCTATTCTAAATTTCTGCAATAAGAGAATCTCTATTTTTGAATTCTGTAAGTTACACTGAGAATTTGCCTAACTATCAAGTCAGGATACACCTTAGCTGCAAAATATATATATTTTGAACTCTTTGGAAGACTATCAGTCTAAGGTTAAAAGCATTTGAAAAGTTTAATGTACCCATCAAGAGTACCAGAAATCATCAGTTTAAGAGATAAATAGTCCAAATAGTACTGTTTCACAGCAGCTGTTAGCCCCCAACAGCTACGTGCATCACTCAGTCCTCACTGCTATGCCTGGTCCTGTTCAGTGCGCCAAAGTGCTATATCCCAATTTAACATGCAATGAGACTACAATAATTTACTATTTTAAAATACATTTTTATATGTTGAAGGTTTTAATTAGCTTAATTATAGCACCATTTACTAGTATTGATTTTTCTATATTATTGCATGTTAAGATTTTTTTCTTGCTTTGCATACAATTTTATTTTAATATCACCCATAAAATAAACTGGCTTTGGGAGGGGAGGATAGTAACTTGGAATGTCACATTGCTGACACATTACTTATGCATAATAAGACCAGTCCATCAGCCTTTGCTTAGTTCATTTATTCCAGTTGCTTTGATTTGGCCACGTTTTATAAGGAATCTCCGTAAGAAATAGTTAGGAATTACTTATTCATAGTCAAGGCCATGGAGCCTGGAACTCTTTTTTTATTTAATGTCTTTATTGATTAAGGTATTACATATGTGTCCTTATCCCCCCATTGCCCCCCACCCCCCCATGGTTAGGCCTATATGCTTGCATATAAGTCCTTTGGTTGATCTCTCCTTCTTACCCCCTCCCTCCCCTACCTTCCCTCTGAGGGTTTGACCGTCTGATCGATGCTTCTCTGTCTCTGGATCTGTTTTTGTTCATCAGTTTATGTTGTTCATTATATTCCATAAATGAGTGAGATCATGTGATATTTATCTTTCTCTGACTGGCTTATTTCACTTAGCTAAGATTTGGAGCCTGGAACTCTTGTTTGTCAGCAGAGTTAGGCACCTGTGATGACATTTACATGAGATTTGCTGACCTCTAGATGAATTCTGAAGAGTTAAAACGTAACTGGGAAAACAAGAAAGATTGTGTGTTTTTTGAAGGCAAGTGCTAACTATGAAACAAGAGGAAAGAAAAAAAAAGGAAAGAAAGAAAAATAATTCTAAAGTTGCTTCTTCTTAATCCCTATCTAATATCTCTTTTGTAGGATTTCAGGAGAGTTTACCTCATTTCAGTTTTCACAGAACCATAATTTGTACATTTGTTTTCCCTCTATCCCTCTACATGTAGTTTGCTATCTTTGGGGTTCTCACATCTTTATTTCTTTACTTAACTGGTAGTAACATTTCTGAAATAATATTTGCATATTATTATTCTATTTCCAATGCTTTTCCTATGTTACTTCATTTGATCCTATCAACAATCCTGGTGGATGCCATGGTTTAGTCATCAATGATGTTTTATAGGTGAAACAATTGATTCTCCTGAAGGCTAAATGAGTTTCTTGATATCACAAGCAGAACTAATAAGTGAGCTCAGAGGGAACAAAATTGATTTCTTGCATAATGGATGTTCCTCCCTGGACCCAGCTAACTCAGACAGAAAAAAGAAAAATCCTGCATATGTAACTCTGAATGCTCTGGTAATCTCAGATAAATATAAATGTTCATTAACTTTAGTGTCCTTAGACTAGTTGAAGGAATGCAGTAAGAAAATGTCTAAGTGCTTGTAGCTATGTTTCTTAAATTAGGGCTCCCTGCCATCAAAGCACAAGGATTAACATGAGATATCATGTTTTAGTATTTATTTTCTTTTAACCTTTTTGTTTTAACCTTTTAACCTTTCACTAGAATATCAAATTTTGTGTTCCCATATGTGTACATACACATTACATATGCAACCAAAATGATTAATTGCTTTCTTTTCCATGATAATCTTGAATTTTTAAAAATAAAAGTGCATATAGAAGAACATTTTTTAAAATTATGTACCCAGAATGCGTCAGAATTGATCATTCATTGAGTTCATTGTGGAATGGTAGTTTTTTTGGTTAAAAAATATGGGTTTGACTACTTATTGGTCCAGAAGGTGAAGAAGAAACTTTCCTCTACTCTCAAGGTTCTTCTGGCTGGTCTAATAATCAAATAAGCATGATGGATTGACAAGAGAAAATAACTAAATTTAATCACATGCATGAGAGAGTCAGAGACAGAAAGGGAAATTGAGGTACATGTGGCATCTGAGCTAAGGATGAGGTAATGCACCTTGAGGCAGAAGGTAATTGCTGGAAGAGCACATGTTCAGTACTTATTAGTTTACCCTCCAATATAAATAGGTTAAAAAGTCATTTCTGGTTTTAACTCTTATCATGTGCCAGGCTCCTAATTTAAATGATCCTACTTAAGAGGGGACCAGAAGTTACTCTTGAGCCCACAGAGTCTTAGTTGCCTTCAATTCACAATCATCTGTGTAACACTGGGGCACATCTTCAGGTGGCTCCTTCTGACCCCTACAATAAATTTGTAACAAAATAGGAATTACCTTTAAAAAAAAAAATATATATATATTGATTTCAGAGCAGGAGAGAGAGAGAGAGAGAGAGAGAGAGAGAGAGAAACATCAATGATGAGAGAGAATCATGGATCAGCTACCTCCTGCACACCCTACCCAGGCATGTGCCCTGACTGGGAATCTAACTGTGACCTCCTGGTCAATGCTCAACCACTGACCCACACAGGCCAGGCAAATAGGAATTATCTTGACTGCATACTTTTAGGCTTAAGTGGGAGAAAGTACTGTTCTAACATTTTATAGATTATAAATACAACATTAAACTATGAATTTTCTTCATTAAATAAAAGAAATTGTGATGAAGCTTTTTAATTCATTGTTACCTCTGAATAACTAACAGAGCCAGATACTTAGTCAGTAATTCCCAAAAAAGAAAAAAAAAAGTAATGTGTTTATCACACATGACAAAATCCCTGCAATGAAAATGAAGTTTGAGAATTAGATGAAAAAAATTTTTTGCTCATGGGGAATGAGTCACTTCCATTTATATATGAAAGCAATATTACCATACATAGGAATATTCTTATGCAAATTTCTTCACAAAAAAAATCTTTTGAGCAATATTTCCCTGAAACTATTACAGAGATTGACCAGTAAAACAGGTATTCCATCAAACTGCCTGAGAACCTTCACTCAATCGCCATTCAACAACCATTAAGGGCATTTTTTCTCAATGGTTATTCTGACTGATTCAGGAAGCAGTGAAAAACTTTTGGCATTTCTAGTCACATATTAACAGAAATGTGAATTCAAAAATATTATAATATTTCATCTACAAAAAAATGAAATCTGCCTAGATGCTGAACTAGATATGGAAGATCAAAGCTGCAGGATTCAACTCAGTTTTCTGAATTGAGGGATAATTATTGAACTACACTGAGACTGATCAAATCCATTACCCATTGACACTCACATAGCTAAGGAAACCTGCTACTAGCAGGTGCTTCTAATGGTAAATTTAAGATATTTATATCATATAAAAAGGTGCATATGTTATGAATCCGATAAACATGAGTTGGAATTTTTGGTTACTACTTCCTGGATTATGTCACCTTTGGTATGCATTTCACCTCTCTTGGTCTTTCTTATCTGTTATTAAAATAATTACACTTTCCTCTAAGAATGAAAGATTAACATAAGGCATTGTGTTCAGCCCTGCCAATGGATATACACTCCCTCGGGGCAGAAATCTGAATTCTTTTCTTCACATCTATGCCCCAGCACAGAACATAGTGCCTAGCAGGGAGTTAGAAGCATTTCTTAAGCCTGCCTAGAGCTTTCCCCTAGGAATTTAAGAATTGGATCCCTCCAGCTGCTGCTTTGGATCTGCAATACATGGATAATCCTGTTGATGCTGCAGTTAAACAAAATAAACCAAAAAGCTATCACCTCACAGAGGCCTAAAACCTACTGCTCTCAGGGCACTGGTACCAACTTGAGTCATGTGTAATAGAACTGTTTGATTTGACCTATTAATCTGCCACCTGAGAGATGGGAGATGGATTTAGGTGAGAGTCTGTTCTAAAACTCTATAGGCTTATCATAAAGGTTTATCCTTCACCTCCATTCTTCCTATGTCTTAACTGTTGGGCAGTGTGTGAATACGGCATGAACATAGTTGAGATTTTGTGAGGGTGAATACACCAGAACTTAAGATTTCTGGTTCATAGGCCTATCTTCATAAGAAAGGAGCACATGCTATCACCTGAGAGCTTTTCACCCTAACACATAAAATATATATATGTTCAGTAAGTATTTGTTGAATGAATGAATGAATGAATGAATGAAAGGTAGAGTCTCCATAAGTCATGATTAATAGTATACTTCTACTTTATTATCTTCATGTCTTTTCCAATAAAGAAAAAAACAAATGTTATATACTGTACTATATTTCCATAAATTCAAAGAACATTTTTAGAAACAATGAACACTGTGGAAATGAATAATGATCAGAGTCATATTTTAACTTCCTTAGCAAATTTTGACCTCGATTGATGATAATGGAAAAATTTGGAATTTACTCAAAAAGTCTGATACTAGAACAAGATAAATGGCCTTGAAGTTTTATAAAAGTGAGGGGACAATTATTAAACAATAGTGAACTACACTGCTAACATTGAGGACATGGCAGATTAGTTGTAAAACAGGTATTGCAACTTTGATAGAAGCCTACCCAGAAAAGTAGTGCTTGACTACAGGTAACATCCATTTCTCTTAGAAAATCTTAGCAAATATAAAATATAAAGAAACTTAGATAGACATCATACTTTTAAAAGTGAAAAATTGTAGGCATTCCCATTAATGTCAGGAAAAAAAATAATGCCTTCTATATTGGTAGTAAAGTTCTATATTTAGGCTTTGTTATATTGTTATTTTCCATTTGAATAACACAACAAATATAGCAATTCCAAAGAATTAACAAACAAAAAAAATGGGATAACAAGAGTTCAGTGAAATAAGTGGTTATAAGGTAAACATTCAAGACTCAGTAGTGAAAATAGAAAATTAAAGGAAAAACATTATATGATCATCTCAATAGATTCAGAAAAATGCAATTAATAAAATTTAGAATCACTCATTTTGAAAAGCTCTCTAGAAATAGAAAGGAATGTCCATAACCTACAACTAAAAACTTACAAAAAACATTATATTTAATGGTACAACATTGAAAATGTTTCCTTCATAATCAGGAACAAACTTTGCTGCCACAACTTCTATTTACCATTGAACTAGATGTTTTAGCAGTACAAAGGGTGACAAAAAACCTCCTTCATTACTTGCAGATTACATGACTGCATTCATTCAAATTTCAAAAGAATAAAAAGATATATTGTTAGAATTAATGAGTTAAAATTTTACTCATAGTATCAAATATTAGTTCAAATAAAATTTTAAAATTTAAGAAATCTTCTGAAAAATCAAAAGACAAAATTACATATTGAAAGACAGTGCATATTCAGAAAAATTACCTATAATAACCAAACTAAAACATATCTTAGAAAAACTACTGGACTTCAAAGAAAAAGAAACCTTTTTAAGCCTCTAGGCAAAAAGAGGGAGTTCTTTATAAGGGAAAAAAGCTCAGCATGTCATCAGAGTTTTGGATAGCAATTCTTTATTCCAGAAGAAAATAGAATAATATTTTGATGACACTCAAAACAATAAAGTGTAAGCCAAAAATGTTGTATTTAGCCAAATTGATTTTCAAGTATAAAGGACCAGAGACAAATGATTATCAACACCCAAAACTAGGAAACTTGTAACCTTGGGCATTCCTGAAGGATTTATGAGAATTAGCTTCAGATAGTCAAGATGACTGAGAGATATGGACATAAGGACTGGTAGAGAGTTTAAGATTTAATGCTATTTAGAAGAGAGACTGCATAATATGTATAGTAGAAATACTACTGTATGATGTAAATACAATAGAGCTAAAAAAAAATGAAAGTGGAATAGGAAGCACATATGAAATGTAGAATAAGAAAAAAAAGAAAAGTAGAATGATCATACTGTTTGTTTTATAGTATTACCTGGAATAATCAGGACAACACTTTAAATTAGATACTGGAGAGGGGTACAAAGGAGATAAAGGATATTACATAAAGATATTTGTTATACCATTAGAATGCAGTTGCAAAGTTTCTGAAATTAAAACAACAACACAATTAACATTAAGAAGCAGAAACAGCCCTAGCTGGCTTGGCTCAGTGGATAGAGCATCAGCCTGCGGACCGATGGGTCCCAGGTTCGATTCTGGCCAAGGGCACATGCCTGGGTTGCGGGCTCGATCCCCAGTAGGGGGTGTGCAGGAGGCAGCCGGTCAATGATTCTCTCTCATCATTGATGTTTCTATCTCTCTCTCCTTCTCTCTTCCTCTTTGAAATCAATAAAGAAATATATTTTAAAAAAAGAAGCAGAAACATTCCAAAACAAACCAAAAAGACCAGAGAATGAAAAACATTTCATATAAAATACTTGTATATTAGGTATAGTATAATAGTATGCAACTTTTTGTAAAATGGTTGAAAAAATTCACAAATACATACAAAATTAAAATGATACAAGTTAAACTGTAATTTTTAAATTTTTTTAAATATAAGGGGAAAGAAGGAAAAACAGAGAGAGTGCAGGATAGATGCTGGCTTCTTGCAATATATATTTTTTGTAGATTTAACTTCTGGAGCTATGTAAATATTTTAAATAATTCTAAAGTAAAATTAAATTTTAAATTATCATCTTTAAAATAGAAAAAAATCTAAAATAAGTCTAAATACAAGTTTATAATCACAGTTTTATATTTCACTATGAGAGTTTATTTTATATCTGCTAACAACTCAAAATGTGAACTTGAAGTTTACCAAAAAAAAATAAGGTTTAATAGGTGGGCTCCAAATACAAATTGTTGGTTCTTGACTTTTTCCTCCACATCTAACAAACACAAGGAAACAAATCGTAAGTGAAATGAGTCCATTCAAGGGACTGTAACCCATTATCTTTTCTTTTTTATTTCTCTAGGAAAATAAAGGAAAGTCTGGAGTGCTTCCCTGTTAAGTTGAATAACTTGATCCACACGCTGGCACAAATGACAGCCATAAGCCCTGCCAAGTGTACTTCACAGAACTTTCCCCGGGAATCCTGTTTGCCGAGTGCAACCAGGTCAATTCAAAGAGCGGCAATTTTAAGGTTCAGCAACAGGACTAGTCCTGTAAGTCTCAAGTCTGTCATCTTGACTTAAATATCATTTTCCTTCACCTCAGACTCCCCTTCACTATGCTACACATCCTTCCTTAAACCACAATTTTTGCTTTTACTATGCAAATGAAAAATCAGTTTCATTTTGAGCAGAAGTGCCACTAAAGAGGATGTTCTAAGGACACATCATAACAACCAGAGCTATTAGAAGAGAACCATCAAAGAGAACAGATCCTGCCCATGGTAGAATATGAAACAAGAGCTGATTGAAGTGCCTGCAAGAAGAGCAGAAATTGGGTGTCTGTTCCCAGCACATTAGATTATTATTATACACTGTGTTTATATGTAATTTTGCCATTACAAATTGCATCTCTCAACTTTTGTGATGATTTTTTATGCACAAAGATTCCTGCTTTGTTTAGTGACATGCAGTCAGATTTAGAAGGTATCACAGGTTGATATTGCTGTCTTTTGATTTTTGTCTATTTTTTGCAGCTGTATCTAATCCAGGTGACACACAGTAACAACGAGACAAGCCTGACAGAAAAATCGTTTGAACAGTTTTCAAAACTTCACAGCCAACTTCAGAAGCAGTTTGCATCACTGGCTCTCCCAGAGTAAGGCACTGTCCTCCACAGTGTGTGCCTTCAGTACTCGTCCTTGAACATACGGGAAAATGATGGTTATGGGAGTTCCTATTTGTAAGCAACACAGCAGCAAAGTCTGTATTGCTCTCAGAGTCAAAAAAGTGTCTCATAAAACAGAACAAGGTTTTCAATTTTCTGTCTGCTTCCAGCCATTGATTTTGTAGACAGAAAAATTGAGAACTAATTACCTTTTTTATCAGTTATTAAGAAAATTGTGGTTTTTTTTAAAATTTTATCTTCTGGGGTTTTTTTCCTAATTACCTTTTTTATCAGTTATTAAGAAAATTGTGGGTTTTTTTTTAATTTTATCTTCTGGGGTTTTTCTTTAAAATTAAAATTAAAATTAAAAATTTAGAACTAAATTGGTCTACTCTTACAATAAGTAACTGCAATATATAGCTCTGATATATTTACTTGCTGTTTCAGAAGAAATTAAAATTTTAATATAGTAAAATCTTTCATAGAAAATTTAATATAGTAAATTTTAATATCATAGAATTTATTAAAATCAACTCACTTTGTTATCATTGTTGGCTTCGATTTGTACTATCTAAATTTAATTTGTTGCGATGTTCATTTTGATGCAACTGTGAAAACTATTGCTTCCATTCATGTTTTATTGGAAAAAACATTAAATGTAAGCCAACTAAAAATATAATGAAAATAACTTTTGTCCCAAAAAACTTTCTAAAATTTAACATAACTAGCCAAACTTAGGTCATAGACTTCAGTGTACAACAAAAGTGTATCTTGACTTTTAAAAGGTGAACTTCCAGAAAGTATGATATTGGCACTTAGGTAAACCAAATGCAATTTCATCTAGACTCGAATTTTTAACTAAATGGTCCTTTAACAACGTGAATGGTCTTACCTGCCCTGACATACTTTGTGCATATGTATTTTTAGTAGGCTTTCAAGGTTGAATCCATTTTCAAAATATAAAGGTAAGCAGAGATACCAGTGGATGGACAGATAGTGTGCACTATTGACAACTGAGTAGTTCACTGTTGGGGTCCTGCCCCAGCAGGTCCAGGGGTTCCCAAAGGTGTGGACGGAGTCGGCAAAGAAGGAATGACACGGAGACAGCGTTCAGTTGATCAGCAGCCTAGCCAGGTTCTCCAGCCAGGTTCTAGCCAGGTTCTCCAGCCAGGTTCTAGCCAGGTTCTCCAGCCAGGTTCTAGCCAGGTTCTCCAGCCAGGTTCTAGCCAGGTTCTCCAGCCAGGTTCTAGCCAGGTTCTCCAGCCAGGTTCTAGCCAGGTTCTCCAGCCAGGTTCTCTATTTATTGTCCTGTTACATCTGTATTTATACCATTTGATTTTAATCCTATCCATTCTATTCCAAAGGCTAGGGCATTTGTTATCTCCATTCCAAGGTCCCTACTCTATTGTTCTGTTATGCTACAAGGAAGTAACTGAAGGAAATTATCCTAAGTAAAGATTATGTAGCTTAAGCATGATTGTTTGTAGTTAAGGTGATTAAATTCCCGCCTGGCACTTAGTTAAGGGGTTTTACTGATTTATTCCCTTCCTTAGTCCTGTTAATCCCTAACTCCAGGGAAAAATCTCCACCTGGGGAAACAACCTTTCTCTGAGAGGTGACCTGGGTTAAAACACATAGTGCTAAGAAGGGGAGCAAACATATTAAGAACAGTATGCCATATACGCCAGGTCCTTTGAAAAATATGCTGTGCAGATGGTTCTTCCCTGCAGCGACTGTGTCAAGCAGCAACGATGGACCAGCTTCTGGCAGTTCACATACTTGTAGATGTCACAAAAATTTTGAAATACAGATCCTTTAAATATCAGGAAGTCAACAAAATTAGAGTTAGAGCACATTCAAGAGACTGGGAGGAAAGGAATGTGGCTGTGGAAACTTTTCAAAGTAACATCAGCTTTAAGAATTACCCCCCCCTCCCAAAAATAATCTAATAAAATAACTGAGAAAGAAGAGATGCTGGCAAAATTTCTGATTGGCTGCACATATTAAATTCAACATCACTAGCTGCCATCATACCCTACTAAAAAATGATAAGTTAATTCATGTTGAAGAGCTTTCCTTTTTGGTCTCAAAAACTTCTCTGTCCTACTTTTGTATCTTTCCAATACATATTAGCATAACTTGTAAAACCTTAAAAGTGGTAATAATCTCTTTATATGAGCCTCTTTTCAATTTTCAGCTTTAGTTAGGATTTGGCTTTGCTCAATAACTACTGCCTGACAATGGTACTTAAACTGATGTTGAAACTATTCAAGCACTGTGTGGAGGGGAGGGAGATTTAGTCCTATGTGCCCTGAACTATATCTGTATGCTAACAGTCCCAAAGGAGCTAAGGGTTACAGCAATGCATGTAAATTAAGGATGAGGGCAAGATGTCCTCTGACTTCTAAATTCACTCAGAGAAACCGCATGAGAATGAAGTAAACCTGATCTGGAAAGTATAATGAGAAATTTAGAATTGTGAGGAATAAAATTCAAATCGCTCACAGCATGCAATGGGGATCTTCACATTGGGCTATGTGTACCTCTGGGCTCCTTCTAAGAGTACAAGGGCTTGGAAATCTTTCTCAAAAGTAAACGGTCTTCTTTAAAATTAATCTGCTGGAGAAGGGCTGATTCCCTCTCCCTCTTCTGCCTTCACCAATCATCCAAAATCTTATTTGGGTACATTATCCTGGGCAGTAAAATAAATCTCTGGGATTAAATACAGAGCAAATCAAAATACTGGTGTTGGTAGTGAGAAAATAAATTATCCTAATAACCAGGTATCCAATCTGTTTGCAAGTGAAGAGTTTTCTGATCTTTGGTCTGAACAAAATTAAGGGAGGAAATTAGGTCACTGTCAGATAAAAGATCATAAAAAATAGTTTTAAGAACTGAATTATATGTTATATTTAGCATATAACTGAAAAGTATCTCAAGTGTATATTACTATAGCTGAATTCCTCAATTCTCATGTACTTCTTTGTACACAGATTTTTTTTAGTACATATATCTATCAAAACATCAACAAAGGCATAGAATTGATGTTGAACTCCATTTTATTCTAGCAATAAGGAAAATTTGTCCTCAGATATACAAATTATTATTTAAAACCAACCCAATATATCTATCAAATGCATATCTATATCTTGGTTACTTGTGTATGGCACTATTTTTCATAACAAATCAGGACAAACATGTTTAATACTTTAAGCTTTCAAACTGCAAGTGACCTTTAAGAAATAGGAAAATTACTTAAATACACAAACATGTTGTTTTGGGCTTCCCTGACATTTCCAACAGGAGGCAGTGGATGGGATGGCCTGAAGTTGTCACATACTTCTGTGTGTTTGCTGACAGTGCTTCACTATCCTCCAGTCTCCTTTCCCCAGGAAAAGGTCATATCAAAGTAGAATTAAGAAGGAGGCAGAGCAAGACTGCAATTGGAGGAAGCTGCTAGATAGTTCCTAAAATGATTATATTTAATCCTCAAAATTCATTGCCAAATGCTAACCATTAACAGCTCATCCCATCCAATAGTTGGGCTTGATCCTATCTAACCCATGGAGGTAAATCATCAGATAGTAGGGAGGAAATTCTGCAAGTCAGACTCCTGGGGAAAGTGATACTTTGTTCCAAAAGGCTCAGACCAGATGGAAGCATATGTCACTTGCTAAGAGTTTAATTTAGTTCCTGTAGCACTGTCTCCAGTGAACCCAGAAGAAACATTGCAATCTGACCTTCTTGAAAAATTATGAATCATTAGCTTTAGAAAACATTTATTAAGCCCCCACATGTGTTTAAGGGACAAAATGTGTGGTCTACCATAAATACAGTCAGAAGGAACAGATATATTAGTTTAGTATGCTAAATTAAATTAGTATTAATATTAGTGACAATTAAAATACCACAAGCGACCACAGCCATGTTAATGAAACTCTGTGTCAATCATGTGATTTACAGAAAAATATTTTCATTGGCCATAATCCCATCTGATGTAGCTATAGTTTCACAAACAATCCTAAAATGAAGAGGCCAATTTTCGAACTAATGAATGTACAATTTTTTTTTTCTTTTAAAACAGGTTCCCTCATTGGTGGCATTTACCTTTTACAGATTCAGATCATAAAAGATTCAGAGATCTAAATCACTACATGGAACAGATATTAACAGGATCATATGAGATTTCGAACGTATGTTACAATTTAATTTTATACTTTTGCATAAAATATCAACTATTCCTGGAAATATTTTATTATGCATTATGATAATATTCTGTTAGTCCTTCAACAAACATGCATGTCTTATATGTGGAAAATCTCTGAAACAGTAAACTGTGGAACAGCAAAAAAGGTATAGCACGTTGGCCTCAAATAACTTGAAGTAATATGTGATGAGTGAACTATCAGTGCTGCTAGGTGCCCTAGCACTCTAGAGAATTAAGAATTACTTATTTTCTCTTCTTTACTTTTTATTGAATTTATTGGGGGTAACAATGGTCAATAAAATTATACAGGTTTCAACTGTACAATTCTATAATGCATCATCTGCACATTGCACTGTGAGCTCACCATCCAAAGTCTAGTCTTCTCCTCTCACCGTTCGTCCCCCCTTCACCCTCTCCTACCTCCCCCCACCTCTCTTTCCCTCTGCTAATCACCACACTGTTGTCTGTCTATGAGGCTTTTTTTTACCACCTTTTTCACCCAGCCTCCCTCCCCCCTCCGCTCTGTCAGAGGTTTCAGGGAGAAGATGAGGTTTCAGGGAGAAGAGAACATCTGAGCAATGCCTTTAACAGCAGATAGTATTTAAAAGAGCTGACTTAGGTGCCAGAATGGTGTGGCTCAGTGGTTGAGCATGGACCTATGAACGAGGAGGTCACGGTTACATTCCCAGTCAGGGGGTCAGGGCGCATGCCTGGGTTGCGGGCTCAATCTATTTAAAATATAAAAATAAATAAATAAAAGAGTTGGCATAGAGAAGTGTTTTCCTAGGAAATAAGAGATAGGAAAGGTCATGAGTGAGGGGGGAGAAGAAAGGCATTGTATTAGATTCTATTGCTGCTATGATAAATTACCACAAATTAGGTAGCTTAAAACTACACATATCTTTTTTTTTTCAATTCTTAAGGTCAAAGTCCAAAAAAATGGGTCTTATAGGACTAAACTCATGTTAGAGGACTGGTTCTTTCTGCAGGCACTAGAAAAAAAAATCTATTTCCTTGGCTTTTCAGCTTCCAGAGACTGCCTCATTCCTTGACTTGTACCCTTTCCAGCCACGGCACCTTCTGACCTCTGCTTCTGTCACCACCTCTCCTTTGACTACCTATGGACCTCCTTGTGGTCATCCAGGATAATCTCACCATTTTGATCTGCTTAATTTCATTTTAACTGCAACGTGCCTTTTGCCATGTAAGGTAACATGTTCACAGGTTCTGGAGATTCGAATGTGGGCATCTTTGGAGGGCCATCATTCTCTCACAGGGACATAGGAAAAAGGGCAAGGATACAATTCAGCCGGACCTCAGCATTCTCCCGAGGAAGCTGTGAGAGGAAGGTTAAAACCAATAAGGAGGTCAAAGCCAGGTTGTCAAGACATAAAGCTAAGCCTTAGAGAATAGTGAGGGACTAAAAACAATAAAAAAAAAAAATAGCAATGTCCCTCATGACTCTGGGAGATTCTGGGCCTTCTCATTGGACTGGGACGATCTTCTTGTTATTTTTTTAGCATTCACTTTTTCTATTGAATTACTTGATATTATTTTGTTTTATTTATAGTATTTCATTACATATTCTGGATAGACGCCTTACATTAGTTAAATATGTTGCAACAATTTTCTTTCACTCTGTGTCGTGTGCCTTCATTCTCTTTATTATGTTTTCTGGTGAACAGAAACTCTTAATTTTAACTTAGTAAAATGTGTCAGTATTCTTCCTTAGAGTTAAAAGAATATACCGTACCTCTGTGTCATAAGCACAGCTTCCTATATTATTTTCTGGAAGCCTTGTTGTTTTTCTTTCACATTTAAAACTACATCTATCTGAAGTAGACTTTGGTGCATGGTATAAGATACGAATCACCTTATTTTTTCCATGTAGATTTTTAATTGTTCCAGCACTATTGAAAGACTTCCCTTTTCTTACTGTTCTGCAGTGCTATCTTTGTAATGATTTAAATATTTATCTATGTGTCCACTTCAGAGCTGTATATTCTACACCAATGATCTTTGTCTATCCTTGTGCCAACAGTCTTAATTACTGTAGCTTTATAATAAGTCTTGATATCTAGCAAAGTAAGTCCTTCTATTTTATTCTTATTCTTAAGTAGTAAGTATTTTAGCTCTTCCGGAACTTTCACATTTCCATGTACAATTTAAATTATCTTGTTAACTTCATGCAAAAACCAACTGGGATTTTTGTTGAAATTTCATCCTTATAGTTTCCAATCCATTATATTGTACTTATTTACAGCTTTAAAATTGTTTTCTCAATAATAGATTTATTGTTTTGTGCACATATCTTAAAAATATTTTGTTATACCAGATGTCTTACAGTACCTATTAAATATTGTTTCTCTATTTTTCATTAGAATTTAGATACAACTGATTTTGTATGTTGACATTTTATCCAACAACCTTACAAACTTCACCTTTAATTAAAAAAATTTATCTGTATTTTTTTTAATTTTCCACTTACAATCATATTATCTACTAATAACAAAAGTCTTGTTATTTCTTTTCCATATTTATAAAATCCTATTTTTGTTTCTTGCTATTTAGTACTCTCAAGAGCCTCCAATATATATTGAAGAGGTGATGGTGAATATGCTTGTGTTATTCCATCACCTAATATTTAGAAGTATCTAATATTTCCTCATTAAGTATGTGGGTTTTGTAGGTACATTTACTATTTTAAGAAAATTTTATTCCTAGATTGCCAATAATTTTTACAATAAAGGTTGAGTGTATGAAATGTTTTCTCCTGAATCTATTGGGTTGGTCACCAATCAGCCAATACCAATAATTGTTCTCCTTTATTCTGTTAATGTGGTAAATCACATTGATGGATAATCTAATTTTAAACAGAATTGCATCACTAGGATAAACTCCACATGATTGTCATTTATTATTCTTTTTATGTATTGCTGTATTTAATTTAACATTTTCTTTCATATTTGTTTTCAAATTTGTTTATGACAGAAACGGCCTGAAGTTGTTTTGTGTTATAATGTCCTTACCAGGAATAAGAATCAAGAATATGCTGGACTCATAATACTATTATTTGCAAAAAATTCTTGCTTTTTTTCCTACTCTGTAGAAGAGTTTCTATAAAATTGGTTTTATAACTTTAATTTGTAAAGCCATGGAGGTCTTGAGATTTCATTTACTTAAGAGTTCTAGGGCAATTCACATTTTCTGGTTTTTGTGGGGAGGGGTCTATGTATAAGTTATAGTTCTCTGGGAATTTTTGCTACTTTATTGGCATAAAGTCATTCACAGTGTTCCCTCATAATATTTGTAACATTTATAAGATCTGAAGAGATGCCCACTCTTTCATTATTCATTTACATATGTCATTTCCTAAGCAGTCTTGTCAGAGGACTATGAATTTTACTAATCCTTATCAAGACTGAAATGTGGACTTTATTGGCCCTCTTTATTATATTATTTTAATAATTTATTTTTATGTTTATTGTTTCCTTCCTCTGCTTCCTTTGGTTCTATTTTGCTCTTCTATGTATACCGTCCTCAGATAGTTACTTAACTTGTTTATTTTCAACCTAGACATTTGGCCTTCAATATAGTAGATACACAGATATCCTATTATTTTATTGATTTTTAGCAAATATAGACTCGAGAACATTGTGCTCCAATATTACTTCCAGTTGGGAGACTCAGCTGGAATGCCGTTATGTATCAAAAGACAAGTGCCTGAGCACTTAAAGGGATATATAGTACTTAACTCAATTCTGAGTGAGGCAGAGAGGCATCCCAGACAGTATGGCACTCAAATTGTTATTAAAGGGCAAGTAGAAGTTGGTAAAAAGAAATTGGGGAAAGTTGTGCTAGACAAAGGGAACTATAAGGACAAAGCATCCATTATGGTTATATGCGTTTCTCTTGTTCTGTAGTTTAAACAACTCAGTAACTATATTCATTCATTTTTTACCCATGGATAGTACAGTTATAAATTCATCAATACTAAATAAATATTTTAAATAAAAATAACAGAATCATTAGCATATACTAACTTATGAGATTTTAAAACCTAAGAGATTGAGTTTGCATCTGAAAAGTATTTAGTTGTCTCTTATTTATTCTTATAGCTTACCAGTTTTTTCTTTTAAAGAAATTAGCTCATGCTTCTAAAACATACAATTCATTTACTTATATACATAAACTACTACACTAACAGTGATAAATAAGATTTTAAAATGTGTAGAAAACAAAACATTTGGGGGGAAACTTAGATAATGTTACTAAATAAATAGTAATGTAATTTTGATTTTTTTCCTCACTCCAGTGTCTAGTCCCCCACATGAACCCCCTGACAGAGACCTCTAGGTTGATAAAAGCAATCTTGAGAATCCTGCTAGCTGCCAGCTCGGAACAGGCTCTTCTGGTTAGCTAAGAGCCTTGGCTGCTCATACTCGTAAAGAATGACCAAGGCAACTTTATTTCATTGAGTTTCAAATCCCTTTTGCTTGTTCAAGAATATTGAATATTGACATCTTAATGTTCTTTACTAATTCTGACATTCTCTGAAGGTCATGTCCATTAACTTATGCTATAGTCAAGGACCACATGAATATGGCAGTTGTCTGTAAGGGAAAGAGCTGAGGGGATAGTGGATGGGATTGCCATCTTTGCATGCTGCAGGCTGCCTAACTGATAATAATAAGCTGTTTTTAAAACTATGCCTTTTCAAGGAAATGGACAAAATATCAAGTACCCATTAAAGTGTTGGGATTTGTCCTATTTAGACAGAGGCAAGTAAGTGCACACTGGGATAGGCTTCTGATTTCATCCTAGTGTAACTAGGATGCATGTTGAGATCTGTCTTTTATATATATACTAGAGGCCCAATGCATGAAATTCATGCAAGGGCCTTGGCCCCGGCCCCTGCCCTCCATTGCGGCAGCCCCAGCCCGCCGCCACCACAGCTGAGGACCTCTGTCACCTCTGCCTTGGCCCCCGCCCGCTGCAACTTTGTCTGGAAGGAAGGACATCCAGAAGGCGTCCAGTCTAATTAGCATATTATGCTTTTATTATTATAGATTTGATTTCAGAAAGAAACAGGAAGAGAGAGAAATAGAAGCATCAATGGTGAGAGAGAATTATTGATCAGCTGCCTCCTTCACACCCCCTACTGGGATTGAGCCTGCAACTCAGGCATGTGCCCTGACCAGGAATTGAACCTTGACCTCCTGGTTTATAGGTCAGCACTCAACCACTGAGCAACACCAGCTGGGCTTGATTTCTGTCTTGACATGGCAGCAGGCCATCAATAGGGAACTCCTACACGTATCTGCCCACAGAAGGGGTTCATATAGAAGTGTTAGTAGACTACTGCTATGAGAAAGGAAAGCAAAGGAGTCATGTATATACAGGTAAGGAAAACTTGCAAAGGGGCAGTTTAGCACAGCAAGGCTTAGTGAATATTGTTGCTCATCATAGTCATTGCTGGGGGTGGGGGTGGGCTAGAAGAGGTCAGTGGGGAAGAAAAGGGACATATGGAATACTTTCAAAAATAAAGATTTCTAAAAATAAATAATAAATAAAAATAAAAAGTTAAATTGAAAAATATATTATTATGAGCCCTTATAGGGCATTCTCAATTATATTAAGTCTTGCTTTTTGTCAAGGAAATTAGATAAAGAAGTTGCTTTAAAGTCCAGTATCTGGTATCAGTCAAGTTAGATGGGAAGGAGCTCTCTGGGGGTTGGTCTAAACTAAAGACACAAGAGCAGCCCAGATAGAGGGATGACTATGAATCTCTGAGACTCTCTCTCTCTCTCTCTCTCTCTCTCTCTCTCTCTCACACACACACACACACACACACACACACACACACGCCTATCAATAAAAGAAAATAGGCATAAATGAAGACCACAGTAATACACTATCCCGATATCTCTCCTAATGAGATTGCAAGCATCTGTTTAGACATCTTAGTGCCATACCTATTTGACTTGGGTTTGTTTAGTTTTACACTCTACTCTCAAACTGATAGAAACTTCTTTTCTTCTTTCAATGTTTGCAATTTCGTTCTACTAACAAATTATAGTTGTGATAACAACAATTCCTTTTGCTTCTTTAAATTCTTCTCTGTTTCGGTGGAATTGTGTTGTGATCTGAATAAGATCTGTATAGAGAGCAATATAAACATATAATAAAAGCTATAGAAAATGATTGTAGTACTTAAACAAATGTGAACATTTGAATTTAGTTGAAATATGCAAACAGCAGTTGTTGTTTTTAAAAATTTTAAGCCATATTCATTGTGATTTTTAGCTCTTCTCATATTGTTGTTAATTTCTAGAAGTCCCCTAAAATAAGAAATAATATCACTTAAGGCTTAAGCAATGTTATGCTTTTAAAGCAGAAATCAAATGTCAAAATAAATCCCAATGGGTAAATCCTATCTTAATAGTGAACATATGTTTCTTGTTCCCTGCTTGCTAAACCCAGATGTTAATTACTACATTTGTCACTACATTGCTCTTTTCCTCTTTGGAGCTCGTTGAGATTATTTTGCAGGCAGGATAAATGTCATGTGTGTACCATCAGTAAAACCAAGAGTATTTTTCAGAGTCTGGTAAAATGTTGATGACATGTTAGAACAGGAATTATAAAAGATTCTTTAGAAATTTGCTATTTTTCATAGTGTCATTCTTCCATGTAACTCCAATACGAATATAATGAGTTGAACTACATTAAAGACTGGACATTCTGACAAGCTACTTTATGAAAAAGGCAATAAAATATAATTACTGTTCAACTTTGATTTAAAACACTTCTGGGAATTCATTTTTAAGTTCACATTTTATAGCACTTCCTGGTGTGTGAGAGATAGATTTAACTTATTGTTTTAACTCACTAAAACTAAATATCTTGCAGCCAATTCTAGATATTGGCTGGCCAGTTAATAAATGGGAATTATTAATGTGTTATTTTAAAGATAAGGAAAAAATGATCTCAGTATTGTATTGCATTACTTCTGATCTTTGCAAGTACTTTGTAGTCTTTGAGAACAAGAATTCGTGCATATGAAATAGGAAAACCACAAGTTTTCAACAACTTTGAACTGATAAACTCTCTCAAAATATCAATCATTTTGCCGAAACCGGTTTGGCTCAGTGGTTAGAGCGTCGGCCTGCGGACTGAAAGGTCCCAGGTTCGATTCCGGTCAAGGGCATGTACCTGGGTTGCGGGCACATCCCCAGTGGGAGATGTGCAGGAGGCAGCTGATCGATGTTTCTCTCTCATCGATGTTTCTAACTCTCTATCTCTCTCCCTTCCTCTCTGTAAAA
This sequence comes from Myotis brandtii, assembly GCF_000412655.1. Classification (NCBI taxonomy): domain Eukaryota; kingdom Metazoa; phylum Chordata; class Mammalia; order Chiroptera; family Vespertilionidae; genus Myotis; species Myotis brandtii. The sequence goes on along the minus strand of NW_005358943.1, from coordinate 1,527,364 downwards.
AATCAATAAAATATATTTTAAAAAAATATATCAATCATTTTAAATTATAAATGAATTAGTATAATTGCTAAACAAAATATTAATAAGAGCCTTGAAATTAACAAAATATAAGCTGATGTATATTTTAATTTAAATTTTTTCAATTGACTTTCAAGTCTGCTTTTTATTGAATGAATTTTTAAGTTGAAAGCATTATTAGACATTAAAATCTCATATTAGTTAGATAAACATCTAATCTAGCAAAGAAAGGTATATATAACTACTCATAGAGTAGTTAATATAGCCTATGCATTTACTTAAACAATTGATATAAGAAATCAATAACTGTAGAGTCTCCATGACAAATCCTAAACATTTACTAATTTTTTCAAATATATAATGTTCTACATAAGACAGATATTCCAAATATTTAACAACTGTTAGGACACAGGCACTAAAAAACCAGGATGAGTTCCAGTTACTAATCCACCTTTATGGCCATACAAGCTTGCATTGATTGAATATTTCTGTGTTGGAGAAAACTGTAGGAGAAGCATTAAGGAACAGAGGCAATCAGGAGTTTAAATCTAAACACACTAAGTCTGCATTACCTGTAATACTTTAAGTAGAGAGGTCAAGTGGAAAGTTGACATCGTGAGTTGAGGGAAAAAGTGAGACTGGAAATATAAATATTGGAGTTGTCAACAAATAACTATTTTCCAAAGCCATGAGACTGGATGATATTATTTGGGTGAAAATGTAAATATAACAGAGTCTGAGAACTAGACCATGTAGCACGCCAAGTTAAAGTTTGAAAAGATAGAGGAGAATCAACAAAGGAGAAGGAGCAACCTGTTGAAAACCACAAGAATGTGCTGCCTGATATCCAAGATAGGAAATGATATTGAAGAGGATGAAATGATCAGCTGTTTCAAATGCTACAAATGGGTCAAATATAAAGAATTAACCCCTGGAGTTAGAAAAAAGGGTATCATTGGTGAATTTAACAAGAACAATTAAATGGGAGCATTAGAAACAAAAAAGTCCTAGAATGGGTTCAAAAGAGAATATGAAGAGAGAAATTTGGATTAAATGTAGAAAACAAATCTTGCTCTAAGGATGAATAGGAGAAAATAATGTGCAGGGAAGTGTAGGTCAAGAATTTTGTTTATTGAAATAAATTATAACATATTTGTATGCTGGTAGGAAGACCCGTTGAGGAAACAAACCTTGATGATGCAAGGGAGAAATGAAAGCTTAGCCAGAGACCAAAGTAATGACCTTGAGTAAAGAAGAGAGCATGGGAGCTAGTGCTCAAATCAGTCTCAATTAAAGCACAGACAGTGCACCCATGTAAGGGAATAAAGGGCAGAGGTGAGGTAAGATAATATATGTGTTGCCAAAAGCTTATAGAAATTCTTTTCTGTTTCTGGTTGTTGTTGTTTTATCAATAAGAAGAGCAGCTTTGAGCAGACTGAAAGAGAGGAAAAGTGAACTGGCATTTTGAGGAATGAATCTAAGGTATTAAGTAGTCCTATAGGGGAGTAGAAGAATAAATGGACTAGTGATGGGTGTAGAATTTCCAGAAAATCCCAAACACCAACTTGAGGGTTGTGGGCATGAAGTAATAGTAAGACCAGTAAGCGTGGTTGAGGGATTTCCTCCAGCAATAGTCAGTAAGCCTGTTACAGTTGCAGACTTGGCAGAGAGCAACCAGACTTGGATATTTTGCCAGGTGAATAATAAAATAAAGGGAGAGGGGACCAAAGGAGTGAAAGGAGCATGCAAGGGAGTTATTGAAAGTTTCAACCATGAGATCTAAATTGGCCAAGGAGGGATGTGAAAATATGAAAGGGGTTAGGGCCAGTGAAAAGTCAACAGATTGAGTTTTGTCACTAGAGGGAATGAGCTGGAATGGAGGGAGATGGTAGTTGTAGACAAGGAGGTTAGAAATCAAAATAATGAACAGTCTTCAGTCAAAATCTTGAAGTCAAACGCCTTTAAGACAAAATCAAGGGAAGAAGTGAGTGGCTGAGTAGGATGCAGAATAAGATAGTTAGACAAGAGGAGTTTAAAAACAAAGAATCTACCACAACAAAGGATGATTTGTATGAATATTAAAATAAGTGTGAATTATGATCAGTACTATTAGAGAAAATGACAATGTTCCAGAGTTAAAAGTGTTCAAGAAATCAATGCCAATGACCTAGAAATCAATACACAAGTCCAACAACAAGGGGGAGGGCTGTGTAGTCAGTAGACATGATATTCAATGCAGAGCCTTTTTATAAAAGAAGAAAAAGTGAAGGTTAGAAGAACAATGAGATGCAAAGAGGATACCTACCCCACCACCAGGATCAGGGTTATAAAGGGAACCAGAGAGTGTATAGCCACCATTTCAGAGACTTAAAGAGAAAGCATAATGGAATGCTCAGAGAACATAGTAAATTGACCATATAAGAAATTTTGCTAATGACATTCTCCAAGAATGCTGTCATCTTTCTTAAAAAAAAAATCTGGTAATAGTGCTTTTCTGCTTAAAAGTCATCACGAGGTCACAGTAGCCTTAAGCTTATGCAGAAGACTAGCATGTTATAGGACTCCTATAAAGATTTCTCTAGCTATAGTTCCTCTTCACATCTATAGGCCTTTGTCATTGGTAACACAGGTGGGCCTGGGCTTACTGACCACACTGTATTTTGTGTGTATACTAATTTCAATTAGTCAACCACTTATGCTGTCTGCTGTTCCATTTTCTTGTAAATAGAATAAAATAGTTAAATTTAGAGGAGTATTTTTCCTGAGAAACTATGATCATTTGAAGAATTAATCAGAAAAACATTCTTCATAATGTAAGAATCTCCTAGGTATTTTAGAACATTTTAGACAAGTGGCTTTGCCTAGCAAATGCCAGTTGTACCCTTCAGTAATTGAGACAATTAAAAGTATGCCCATGCATTTTCTAAACACCTCATATTGTAGCATAACAAACTAATATTTTTGTATAAGTATGTTACAAATATTGCAAGGGCATCTTTTGTTTTTATTAGTTAAAACTGACAGCTCTACTTATGGAGAGTCCAGCTGGGTAGAATTATGTTTGTAGTCCATCAATGTAAAAATGGCACCCCTAGAGTTGCTCAATATACAACCTACACAATTAAATGTAGCCACAATGCTTGGGTGTCAATACAAATCCAGTTGAGAACACAGGTTATTAGTCAGAGCAATTGTATTACTAACATTCCTATAATTCTCCAAAATATCCAGCAGTGCAATGTGTTAAAATGCTCTAGAATGCATGCACATAAGTAAAGCTCAATCTGAGAAAATTTTTAAATCGATTATTTTGAGATCCAGCAATATTGCTTTTCTACCCTCTTCATTTCTTTTATTGACTTTTCTCTTCATTGACACTGGATCATGTTTCTTCTCAAGAATAAAAGCAATGTTATTACATTAAGGAATTATTTTTTACTGTGTTACCCACACCAAGAATTATAAATGAGAGCTTCAAGGGAATAATTAGCTAGTGGTGACATTTCAGAGACTAATTGGGAAGATTTTCTGCCTACTGTTGAAGTTTAATAACCATCGGGTGATGAGGTCAAAATGTCACCAGAGAAGAATAATTGACTAGTTTTCAAAAGGCCAAAGAAGATCAAATTTCCTTCACCAAATTCTGCACTGGCTGAAGTTTAACTTTAAACTAAAAAATAAAAATAAATAACAAAAACAAAAAACAAAAAAAAACCCAAAAAAAACAAAAAAAACACCTTGATTTGGTCAACTCCCTGATTATGATTATAGATACATTTTTGAAGATATATTCTTACTAAACAAGGTCAAAAGAGATTTATAGGTAGAGATCAAAATTGGCAAGTAACTAATTTATAATAATGCCTAAAACTGCTACCTAGATAAAAAAAATAATTGCATTAGAAAACCAATGTATTCTATATCTGATGACAGATCTCTGGTTCTGTTAACAAATATTTACTGAGAGAAATACTGTATAAGGAATTAGTGAATAAATGATAATCTCTGTACTTGATATCATATTGATTAAACTAATAAGAGTAGAGAGCATGTGATAAAACTTGGGCACATGGGTTGGGTAAGGTTGGAAAGGATAGAGAAAGGAAGACAAAGATGTAAGAGAGCATGATATACTTCAGGGAATAAATATAATTCAGCATAGTCCAGGATAAAGTACTAGAAGAGAAATGGTGATAGGTGAAGATAGGGAAATGAACAAGATCCCAATTAAGGAAGGTCTTATAAACTTTGTTAAGCAGTTGATCTTTTTCTTAAGAGCAATGGGGAGCCATTGCCAGGCTTTAAGATGTTAGTTATTAGAATTTTATTTTGAAAGGTTCGTTTGGCAATTGTGTAGAGAGTAGATTGTATTAAAGAGCAGCAGGATAAGAGTTGGGTATCTCTGCTATAACTTAGTGAGAAGTAATGATGCTAGAGAGCTAGGAAGATGGCAGTATACCTGGAAGAAGTGAATAGGTGGCCTATTTATGAGATGAAATTCATAGGACTAAACAATTAATTTTACATGTGAGGTAAGAATGGAGAGTCCAAAAAGATACACACTATTGAGTGTGGACACAGAAGTAGCAAATTGAGGGGAAAGAAAATGCATTTAGTGGTGCACTTGCCTTTAGAACAGTCAAAGGAGCCAATAAACAAGTATTCTGATAAAGAAGGCTGAGGCTCTGGAGATAGATCTGGGATAAAGGTTTCAATTTGTGCATCATTATAGAAGCCACCAAAAGGCAAAAGATCACCCAGAAGGAATGTGGAAATGAAAGAGATGGGCCTAGACGTGAGGAACACGAGAACTGAAATCATAAGCAAAAAGAAAAGATCCTGAAAGGAAACCTAATAAAAGATGGTAGAAAAAAATGGAAGAAAAACTGGAAGGACTTAGTGTCATAGGCAAAAGAAAGAGAGCATTTCACTAAAAATGGAATATCCATAAAGCCAGGAGTGGGAACCTTTTTTCTTCCAAGGGCCATTTGGATATTTATAACATCATTCCCTTAATATAATTCACTTAATATAAATTTATGTTGCTATGAAAAAAGCTCCTGGATTTATTGAATTTTGAGTACCACCTGCAGTTGCCTTAGCAGGGCCAGACCAAATGATTTTGAGGGCCTTATATGGCCCATGGACTAGATCAGTGGTTCTCAACCTTGGCTGCACATTAGAATCACCGGGAATCTTAAAATCCTCCTGATTTCTGGGCCTCATCCTCCGGAAATTCTGTTTCTTTGTTATGGGGTGAGGCCACAACATTAGTAACAAAGAAACAGAATTTCCGGAGGATGAGGCCCAGAAATCAGGATTTTAAAAAGATTCCCAGGTGATTCTAATGTGCAGCCAAGGTTGAGAATCACTGGTCTAGATGTTCCCCACCCCTGTAATAAACCAAGAAAATCCCCATTGGATTTGGAAAAAGAGAAAGTGTGTTAGAAATGAGGGTAAAAGCATTTTTAGAAGATAATTAGTGGCAGAAACTTGAATGTGGTAGATCATAAAGTGAGTAATAGTTGAAGAAATGGCACCAATGTGAGTGCTGAGAAGTCTTCCAATAAGTTTGTTTGAATCAAGGAGAAAAATAACAGAATTTAAAAACTGCATTACTTGACAAGATACAATTTCTGCATGAGTATATTTTGTTTGATTTGACTTGTCTCTTAGTTGTTAAAATGGAAAGAGTTAACCCTACTTTGTTCTGGAAGGAAGGAAGGAAGGAGATAAGGAAGGAAGGAAGGAAGGAAGGAAGGAAGGAAGGAAGGAAGGAAGGAAAGAAGGAAGGAGAACATTAATTAAAGTGTAGATTGGAATATTTTGCAAGGTGCTTGAGGAGGAAGGAATAGAATCCAGGTCATAGATGAGGGGATCGGCATTGGATGGTATCTTATTTTGCTAAGGGTGCCATAACAAAGTACCACCAACTGGGTGACTTTAAACAACAGAAATATATTATCTCATAGTTCTGGAAGCTGGAAGTCCAAAAATCAAAGTGTCTTCTTCTAATGGCTGTGAGGGAAGAATATATTCCTGGCCTCTTTCCTGGGTTTATAGATGGCTCTCTTCTCCCTATGTCTCTTCATATCTTCCCTTTATGAATGGCTATGTTCAAATTTCCCCTTTTCCAATAGGCATTGGTCATATTGGATTAGGGGTTCACCTTCCACCAGGATGAACTTATCATAACTTAACTAATTACATCTGCAATTACCCTATTTCCAAATAGGGTCACATTCTGAGATACTGTGAGTTAGTACTTTAAAATATAAATTTGGGGCAAACTTAAATCAACTTATAACAGGTGGAAAGAGAAACACTTCTTTCAGTATTACAGAAAAGGAAAGAGAAAAGATGTCTTTGTGAGTCTATAGATCTGGTGATGAAATTTAGGAGTTGCCATCTGCCTTTTATTTTCTCTAACATGGAAACAAAATCATCAGAGGGAAAGGAGTCAGACTTGGAAGTTTATGTTTCCTGGGGGAGGTTTGAAAGAACCTTTGCACAAAATGAGAGAGAAGGCTAGCCAGGGTAAATGTCAGGCGGCTTTGACATCAGTCTATGATAATTAGTGCAAATAATCAATTATTGAGTGAAGTCCTTCGGATAATAATGTAAGCTCCCATTGGGAGGTCTGCTTTGGTTCTCTAATGGCTTAAAATAAAATGTGTGCCAATTAGCTAAGGAAAAGCTGTTGTCAGGTTTACCAGTTAGCCCATTCATTTGGAGACCAGATTACATTTCAGTCTGTTTGTCATCATTCCAGTTTAATGGAAAAGCACACATAACTTGAATTTGTATTAAAGCATTTAATATAATCTGTTTCTTCCACTAGATTGTGTTCTGAAAAGGGATATCACCTTACGCATCTTCTGTTTTTAAATATCCCCTAGCATTCATTGATACCACTGGTGTGGTCAATACTCAGTGAGCATTCCTAGCATTGAACCTTGAGGAATAATGGTTACTCACTAAGTGAACATCAGTGTCCTACTCAGATGGAATTTTTCTCTGAAGACCTGTCCAAGGGTACACATTTTTTAGAAAAGTAAGGTGTGAGATTCATGCAAAATTGTAAAATTCAAGAATGCAAATGTTACCTGGCCAGTGTTGCTCAGCGGCTGAGCATCTACCAATGAACCAGGAGGCTGTCAATCAATGATTCTCTCATCTTTGATGTTTCTATCTCTCTCTCTCTCTCTCCTTTCCTCTCTGAAATCAATAAAATATATATTTTTTAAATAATGTATACATAGTAAGCTCCAAGAGCAGAGCCCACCTGAGCTTCTTGAAGAAATGTAATCAGATGTCCAAACATAAAAAATTAGCTTAATGTAGGGTAAAATTATAGCATTGACTTAATAAACTTACTAATGTATTATTCCTTTTATGGAATCTATAGCAGGTATCTATTAACAAACAATTATAGATTTTAGGTCAATGTTTTCATATACCAGTATAAAAGAACAATACATAAATATAACATATTAAGAAATATCACATTTTGTCTTGTTTTTCAGAATGATTGTGTTCTTGAATTTTTCCTCTCTGAGCCTGTGCAACAAACACTTGAAGAATCATCACCTTTGTTCCTCGGCAAGTAATTTTATCATTATTACTATGCACAATTATCAAGTTTCAATATAATTGTGCAAAAATGTCACAACTATAATTTTTTCAATTTGCAAATTAAAATTTCTTTTTAAGAGTGAGGCTTTAAGAGTATTTTCTAACCATTACCAAAGCTTCTTAACCCTTTATAATATGTCCTTCAATTTATATTAAACTCAGTTGTGTTTGTCCAATTACAATAACTACATAACATTATAGTATTAACTTATTTCAATTAATTGTGCATTGAGATGGAATTGCATGTCAGAGACAGAGTTCCTGCTTCCCTGTGTAGGTCAATATTGCAGTTTATTCAACATCTTAGGAAGCAACACAAAATAGGCAATAGTAATGATCATTAATTATCTAGTGGTTTCATTCCTATCCTTTAAAGCCCAATAATTACTCCACCTCCCTTATAAAGTCTTCTCCTATTACCAGGATCCCAGAATAGCCCAGCACAATTATTTACCCCATTCTGCCAAATGTGGACAAATTCTAATTAACTTTTCTACCATTTCTTTTAGATTGGCAGAGACTCTTTTTGAATGTCCTATCAATTTGTAATATAGATCCATTGTCAGTGGCCATCCAATACTAATTCTGGTTTTTGTGTCACACAAGATTAACAAACCCATAGTTTGCAACCTTCCATCTTCATTTAATCCAATCCACCTCTGATTCTCTACCTTTAAGATTAGGCCCGTTTGTTTATCACCTCCTCTTGCATCTGACACCCTAGTTACTTACTCCATAGGGGTGTACAGTTCTGTACAACCAGACCTGATTGTATCGTGTAATCGTGTATTAAGTTGTATATTTATGCTTATGTCTGCCTTGCATCTGATAGACTGAAAATAACTTTAAACCAAGGTCACTAATCCCCTACTACACATTGCTCTATGCTCAAAAATCCTAAATTTATATAGGAGAATTGTGACTCTCTCATCCCCTCATATTTTACTCATTTGACATCACTGAGATACTTTTCTTATATAACCAAACCATGTACAATATTAAGTAAATAAAGCAATTTCTTACATTTTATAGCACATATCCAATAAATAATTGTTCCCACAATATATAATATTTCTTGTTCTTATTGTCACAATTGACAAATATCTAGCAAATGTCTTCTTTTTATTTTTATTTATTTATTTATTTTTTTACAAATGTCTTTTTAAAAACACTATTACTAGGGAGATTTTTTTTACAATCAAAATTTATAAATTCAAAAAAAAACAAATTTAAAAAACAACATAAGGTTGCAGATCTCTAGAGATGGCAGCCTTCTAAAAGGTGCTAGGTTGACTTCTATTCTGTCACTAAAGTGCTTAAAGAAAATTGTCTCTCTGTGCTTCAAAAAATTAAATTTTGCATCACTGTCAAATTTTTAATGTTGCTGATAGTATTACTTCTCTGTAACATATTCTGAAATATACCTGCACACACAAAAATTGGGATTATTATCATAAAAACTAAAGTGGCTTTTTAATAATTCTTTCTGGTTTGTTTATTTCTAACTACATTATACAATACTCATGATTTGCTTTGGCAGTTATGATCGACACAATATTAGAATCTCAATCTTTTTAGATAATAGGTTGCATATGAAATTCAGTCTATTATCTTAAAAGAACAGAACTATCTTAGCAAACTGTGCAAATCTTTACAACAAACAAGGATTCACAGAAAGTTGTTCCTTATATTTTTAAAATTATTTTCTTTAATATTTCTAAATTCTTAATACTTTTGTTAGAAGATATCAGCTGATTCTAAACAAGATGCACAATATTTTTTAAGCACCATTCTTTCAGTTAGTTGAAACTTTGAGCTTATGTTGTTAAATGATTACAGGATAAAATTATTCAAGCATATTAAAGTATTTGTTTACATAGGATGATATTAAGCAAAAATCCCAGACCTCACCATTTTACTACCCCTACTAATAAATTGAAAGAATGAATTCTGGCTACCTATAGATGTAGGCATATGACCTATAAATATCATATTAGTAATCATTTATAATCCTGGGTCTGAAAGATAGTAATAATCCTTTGTCCTTCCTAACTAAACATGCCTTATTAGATAATAAAAGAATTTATTTATCTCAAGTGCCCACCCAATCATCTCTCTGCTTTGATTAACACTTTTCCTTGGTTTCCCAGAGCCCTTAGGCAGTGCCTAGGTCATGGGCCTGTAATCTGTGCAGTGACACAGGGCACAGGGCTTCGAACTTGTCCTGTTCTTGTTTTATCACTCTGCTATCACTGTCTTGAAATTCTTAATAATTTTTGTAAAAGAGACCCAACATTTTTATTTTGCATTTTTATGTCACTGAGCTTCACAAAGTACGTAGCTGACCCTGCCCTTGGAATAAAGACCAAAATCCTCTTGATAGCATCCAGGCAGAATCTGGCACCCACCAATTCCCTTCCCAGTCCAATATCAGGTCCTTCCCCGTCTTGATTCTTGTCTCTTTTTAGTACCTAGATACCTTACAGATGCAATTTTCTCTGCCTGGACAACTTCAGTCCTATTTCACCTTCTTCATCCTTTTGTGCATCTTCCAGATATCATTTCAATTGTCCTTGCTCTATACTTTTATTTTGTAGACTAGATATCTACAAAGGCAAAATCCACATTTGTATGACTCACCATTGTATCCTCAAGCTTAGCACAGTGTCTGGCCTACTATATAGATGTTCCATAAATAATTAAGTAAATGTTTGATGATAGACAGAACAACAGTGGAAGACACATGGGTATTCTCTACCAAGGTAGCTTGTTCATATTAAAAGGACATGAGAGAAGAAACCAAAATCCAAAATCATGCTACTCTTCCCACACTCAACCACTTCATGTGAAAATGCCTTGGCACAAGAAATGCAATAACTCCCAACCACTAGAAACCCCCTGAAATATCACTTGGAAAAAAATCTTCTACAAATTATCACATTAAATATGATGGATACCAGACACTAACCAAAATGTTTCTGGATTTTATCTTATAGGTCTTTAACTTTCTAATGACATGATCTTCTATACTTTCCCCAGATTAATACAGTCCGTGTTAAATAATAATACCTCCATAACAAAATAAAATTATTCCTCCTCCATCACTACACAACTCTGACACACAGAAGATAGATTTTTGTCAAAGTATAGAAACAATAGCTTAGGTAATGGAGTAGAACATGATCAAAGACAACAGTTGCCAAGGTTAAGAGAATAAACTAATGAACATGTTTAGATGCCACAGATAATTACAAATGATTGCAAACAAGAGCTTTCAATCATTACTTCACATCACTATCTCCAATTTGAATTGTTCATTTAAAAGGGAACTTGAAGCCATGTTCTAGCTACTTTCTCTGGTAGCCAGTAGTTTCAAAGATTATAAAGATTGTTAAAAAAAAAAAGAAGAAGAAAATAAAAAGAAAAAAGAAAGAAATCACAGGCTAATCTCACTAAATATTATTGAGAAATTCTAAATGAAATGTTAGCCAAAATAATTCAATAGCACTAAAAGAATATAATTTATTTTGACCAGAAATGCAAGAATGGTTCAATATAGTTTACTGTACATAGTATATAATTCATGTTATCATGTTAATAGATTAAGGAGAAAATCATATGGTTATTTTTATAGACCCTGACAAGGCATTTAATAAATTTCAATAAACTTTCCAGACAAAACACTGAGATAAAAACAAATGGGTAATTCCTTAACATGAGAAACTGAATCTATCTTGTCTAACCAAAGCCTACATCAGGCATGACAGAGAAACAATATAAAAACATTTCCACTACGTTATAAAATAGGCCTATGCCCATGATCTTCATGATAACATCACATTGTGCTCAAAACACTAGCCAACATGGGGCTCATTCCTTGACCTCCTTCAGGTCTTTGCTCAAATTTACCTTCTCAATGAGAAGTACCCTAATCATCCCATCTGAAAGGGCACCTTCCTTTTTCTGGTAGTGCCTTTTTCATTTTCTTTTCTTTTACCATTTATCACATTCAGCATATTATAAGTTTTTATTCATAACATTTCTTGCTTTTTTATATCTCCCCTGCTACTGTAAAAATGCCAAGAGAAATTTTGTCTAATCTGTTCCAAAGACCTAGAACAGTACCTTTTTTCATAATAGCCCAATAAATATTTGTGAAATGATTAAATGAAATGGAAAAATAAAGCATAAACTTTAGCAAGGAGAAGAAAAAATTAATAGTTTGCCAGTAATATGATCAAATACCTATAAAAATAAGAATCAACTGAAAATCTATCACAAATTATATATATACATATATATACATATATATAGATCACACAATAATAGCAGCAAAAAAAAGAAAAATAAAGAAAGGAAGGAAGGAAGAAATGTAACAGAAAATGTGCAAGGCCAAATGAATAAAACTTTAAGAACATCACTGAGTGATTTGAAAGATGCCTTGAATAAAGGGGAAGACATAGCATGCTCTTGGATAGGAAGATTCAACATCATAAAGATGTAAAATATTTCTAATTTAATTTTAAATATAATTTTAAAAATATGTTTAACTAGATAAGCTAATTCTACAGTTCATAAATAAACAAAAGCAGGAAAACTTGGCAGGAGGACAGAAAAGAAGTGAGACTAACCCTACCAAATATTAGAAACATATTACAAAATCATCAACAATTAAAACAGTGTGGTGTCAGTGCATAAATGGAAGAATAAATGGAACATAATAGAATGTTGATAGAGTCAAATACACTCCAGAATTTAATATGTGGCAAAACCAGAAAGGCAAAATTTAACAAATATTTTTGGGTTACCATACTCCCCACATATGCTAGGACGAATGCCAAATGAATGAGAGCTTTTAAATGTAAATAATGAAACCATATATGTGACAAAGAAAACATGAAAAAAATCCCTTATAATCTTGGGATGAGCTGTTAAAGCTGTGACTATAAATCCAGAAGCTGTAAACATTCTGTGTGATACAAAATTCCATAGTATAATCCATAAAAATACAAATTAAATGCAAAATGGATGAAATATTTGCAATTTATCACAGGCAAGGAATTGATTATCTAATTTATAACCATCCTCTAGAAATTGGTAAGAAAAAGAACAATCAAACAGAAAACTACAAAAAGATAATTCACCAAATAAAAGAAAATTCAAGTGGCTCTTAACCAAATGAAAGGATCCTCAATTTCACTCATAAGAAAAATTAAAATTACTCTGATACCATTTTTAATTCATCAACGTTGGCAAAAATTTAAAAATTTAATTAACAAGCTTGGATACAAACCAGCAGGCACTCTCATACACTGCTGGTGGTAATGCAAATTGGTACAACCTCTATGGAAGCCAATTTGCAACATTTATCAAAATTACAAATGCAAATACCCTTGACCAGAAATTCTCCTGTTGGAAACTTCTCCGATGACACTTGTGCAAAAGTACAAAATGACACTCACGCAAGGTTAGTCACCTCAGCATGGCTTCTAACAACTGGAAACAATCCACCTGCCCATCAATGGGGAACTGGTTAAATAAATTATGGTATTTCCACATAATAGAATAATATGAAACTATATTATTTAAAGTATTTAAGATTTTATTATTGATATGAAAACATTTCCAAGATCTTTGTGTAGAATAGTAAATACGTGTGGAAACTGGGTAGACAGATGTTAAAAATGGGAGGGAGTCTATTTACTGTATACTTTTAAAATGCATTTTCTTTTTTTTATTGTCTAAAGTTTTACATATGTCTCCTTTTTACCCAATTGACATCCCCCTCCCACCCCAGCCATTCCCACCCCGGGCAAGCCCCCACTGCACCAGTGTCTGTGTCCATTGGTTATGCTAATATGCATGCATACAAGTCCTTTGGTTGCTCTCTAGCCCTCGCCCTCCACCCCCACCATTTGTCTCTGGATCTATTCTTGTTCATCAAATTATGTTGATCATTATATCCCACATATGAGTGAGATCATGTGATATTTATCTTTCTCCAACTGGCTTTTTCGCTTAGCATAATGCTCTCCAGTTTCATCCACTGCATGAAAGAGCATTTTCATTTTTTAATCATGTGGATATATTATCATCTGAAAACAGTAAAATTTTGAAATTCTATTTTTAGCATTAGTGGACACATGATGTATAATGAGCACTGTATTAACTGCTGTAGAGCCAAGCATTCAAGTATTTCAATACAATCATCCACAGGATCAGTAATATTTTAACAATTCTTGTGTTACCATAAATGGTTAGATCAAGTATGACCAGATTCCCCCCAGACTAACTGGAAGCAAAAAATCAAAATATTCTAGCATATTCTTATTCATATAAAGTTATTCTCAAAAGTTATTCTCTGGATCTTTCATTAAAACTTTTCCCCTTAGTGTATTGCCCTCTTGTCTTCCCCTTTATAGCATGATGTTTAAAAACACAGGCTTTAGAGATCATTTGACTCTGCACCATTTGTTGTCTGCACAACCTTGGACCTGATGCCTCAGTTTCCTCATGTGCAAAATGGAGGTAACCAAACTTTATAGAATTGCTGTGAGGATTTAGTGAGTTCATGTACTTAAAGTTCTTAGCCCGATGTTTGGCTCACAGTAAGAGTTCTAGAAATACTAAGTATCTCTACTATTACTGTATTGTTCTCTGGGCCTGAATTTTCACTGGATTCTGAACTCTGGCATGCTTTTGACGGACACTCTGGTTACACATCTGGCATGAGAGGTTTAGCCTGCGATATCATCTCCAGTCAGGTCAAGTAACAGTTTACTTAAATTGGTTACCATTTAGACACTCAATCATAAATTTATGCTAATTTCCACCTTTGAATTAAAACTCCTCAGCGTAAACACATTGAGTTTCTATCTAATAACCTTTTCACTCTTTAATTCAAAAATAATTTTCATTGTACATCAACAAATTATCAGCATTTTAGCATGCTCATACCAAAAGTTCAACACTCTAAATTTTTATTACAAAATTCAATTTATCTACAAAATCAAATTCACTACTACACTCAGATTTATTTTATATTTCTGTAACTAACAAAGCCTCTCAGTCATTGTAATCAAGTTTTTTAAGGGAGAAATTTTTGTTATATTTATGTAATTACCATTTCAGTTGTAAGAAACACTCAATGCCAATTTCAATTACTTCAATGTCAATAATTCACATTAATAAAAGTAATTTACATGACCTCCTTACAATATGTAAACTATTCTGATAAGTATGTAAAAGGCTTTGGAAGAGGAAGCATACAGTTGAGGTTTAATTTTCAAATGTTAGAAAGGATTAGAGACTAAAATTGGCTATCAGAAAATTCACTGGGGACCACAATGAGCCCACAACAGAACATTACCAATTCCTTGTTATTAATAAATTTCTTCTTTCTAAATTCCTTCAGAAAACATACTATCAGAGATTATCAAGGGAAATACTATAAAAACTGTAAATTATGCTTAATCCTTGGGCTATAAACTGGAAATTTTTAATTAAAAAACTAAAGCCTTCATATTAATAATGGAATGATGTAACTTGAAAGTAAAAATGAGGTTACCTTTGTTATTAAATAAATTTTTGTGACATTATGGGTCAAGTACTGATTTATATATCTCTTGGAGATGTAAGAAAAAAAATGTAAGCCCTGAGGGAAATTGTAATCCACAAAGCAAATTGAGACATGTAAGATAACTAAGATATAAATATTAAGTGATAGGCTGACCTTAGGGGGTTCATAAGGAGGTGACCACAGAAACTATTTTGCATTTTAAATAGGTCTTATAGAATGAAAAATGTTCAATAGCCAAATGTGGTGGAAGAAACCACTTCAAGAAAAAAGGGGAGTAATCTGAGTAATGACTGGAAGAAAATAGCACAGAGATTTTGTAGAACTGAACACAGAGACTACAGTATGGAATAATGATTGTGGGGAATAAAACAGATTCAAGAAGAAGCTACAACACAAGGCTGAGAAATTCATAATTTTCCATAAGTAATGGAAAGCTATGAACAGTACTTTGATCAAAAGAATAGTTTTCTAAAAGTTTTCATAGAAATAGTATAATGGTATTTGTGTACAAATAGAACTGGTGTCTGGAGGAGGAGAAGAGAATGTTCTAGAAGTTCAGCATAAGATACATATGAGTCTGAACTAGATGTTGTGGAACTAAAAAGAAAGAGATGACTATAAATATATGGTGAAAGACTATTAGTAAGAATAGATATTTATTGAGAGATTATATTATAAAAACTTTTGAGTTTTACCAGTTAATCATCTTAACCCTCTGAAGTATATAACTATCATCTCCATTTTACAGAAGTGGGTTAATTTATTCATTAATATAGTCTAAGTATAGTGTTGGGACCCAAACCCCAGACTCACTGACTTCTAATACCAACACTATCAACCTCTATACTTTCTAATTATTAGAGCTCATCGTACTTAATATTGAGGAGAAAACTGGAGCCAAAAAATGACACTGAAGTTTCAAGCTTAAACAATTAGGAAAATAATGGTATCAATCAAAACAAAACATGACCCAGCAGGTGTTGCTCAGTGGTTGAGCTTCAACCTATGAACCAGGAGGTCATGGTTCAATTCCTGGTCAAGACACATGCCTGGGTTGCGGACTCGACCTCCAGTGTGGGGTGTGCAGGAGGTAGCCAATCAATGATTCGCTCTCATCATTGATGTTTCTCTCTCTCTCTCTTACTCTTCCTTCTTCTCTGAAAACAATAAAAAAATATTTTAAGAAAAATTTAGGAATAAACAAACAAAAAATAACATGGCATATAAGGAGGAAGAGTTGGTTCAGGAAATTAGATACAAATTTCATCTTTTATCTACCCAGTTTCCTGAAAAGCATTATGTTTTCAGCATGACCTGAAGAATGTTTCTTTTGCATATTATCCATTAGTCCTGTTTTAGTCTTTAAATGTTTAATTTATCGTGTGATAAGCCATTTCCACTTTAACCCACTAGAATTCTATTGTTTTATCAGGTGAGACGTTTCCTGACAAGGTGCCTAAGGTGCAGTTAGTCATCACATATGAAGATGTGAAGCTAACTATACTAGTGAAACACATGAAAAACATCGTAAGTTTGTCATATCTGATGAGAACCATGGAAACCTATATTTAAAAATTACTTGCCTCTGTTGAGCAATTAATGTCAATATTAGTGAGAGAAATGGCGCCAGCCACCAAGTTTAAGTGAGGAACAATGAACCAATTACAATGTTCTTCTCAGTCTGACTGTGATCCTAGAGGATTATAAAATATTTCACGTGGTAAGTCCTAGAATGAAAATCAGATTGTATTCCAAATGAAGTGTCAGAAAATGCTAGTGAAAAAGCTTTGAGAAAGCAGAACAAGTTGGAGTACTAAGAGCTAAAGGAAAAACAGCTCAGTCCCAAGAACTGACATCTATCCCATCATGTTGAACTTGCCAGAGAACTGATTCATCTCTTTGGGTAGTGCCGGTACCTTGCCTGGGAAGCCAGGATGTCTTATCTTAGAGCAGTGGTTCTCAACCTGTGGGTCTCGACCCCTTTGGCGGTCGAACGACCCTTTCACAGGGGTCGCCTAAGACCATCCTGCATATCAGATATTTACATTACGATTCATAACAGTAGCAACATTACAGTTATGAAATAGCAACGAAAATAATTTTATGGTTGGGTCACAACATGAGGAACTGTATTTAAAGGGACAGAAGGTTGAGAACCACTGTAGTTTCCTTTCAAATTCCCACTGTACCTTGAGTTTTTACCATCACAACAGTTATCAGATTCTGATGTAATTGCTCACAGATATTTCTTTTTCCTCAAAAGAAAAATAGATACAGAGGCAGAGCAACATCGAACAGACAGTCAAACTACAGCGGGAAGGCAGGGGAGGGTTGAGGGGGTGGGTAAGAGATCAACCAAAGGACTTGTATGCATGCATATAAGAATAACCAATGGAACAAGACACTGGGTGTAGGGGGGGGGTGGTTTGGGAGGCTAGGGGAAGGTCAAGGGGAGAAAAAAAAAGGAGACATATATAATACTCTTTGTAATACTTTAAGCAATAAAACAATTTTTAAAAAAGGTAATAAATTTTTTGAGGACAGGGACCCCCATCTTTGCAACCCCAGAACGTATAACTGTAGTTAGCCTCTAAAGAAAAATAAAAGCTGGTGTCTCTGTTACACCCCACTATCCCTAAGGCTGGGTCAAGTCAGAGGCAAGAGCAGCAATTGGGCCATGTCATTAAGCAAGACAGGGAGCTTTCTATCACACGGGGTAGGTTATTCATGATCGTAGTCTGGGAGCAGTGAACAGAAAAGGGTAACTCTAAGCCTCGCCAGCTTCTCTGGTTTTTCTCTAGTCTCGTCAAAATGGGTGAACCTCCCCAGGAGATTCCACAGGTTTAGAGAAAGTCAGTAGCACTGTTTTGGCTTTCTCCTTTATTAGTATAAATCTCTCGGGACGCACTTGGAAGGATTTAAAGGGGCAAACCCTTCTCAACATGACATGCATCTGGAACATGCTAGAACTTAATAAATATTTCTTCAGTGAACAAATAGTTGGCATAATTTGCACGGGATACATCTGTTACAAACTTAATATT
Source organism: Myotis brandtii (assembly GCF_000412655.1). Lineage (NCBI taxonomy): Eukaryota > Metazoa > Chordata > Mammalia > Chiroptera > Vespertilionidae > Myotis > Myotis brandtii. The sequence goes on along the minus strand of NW_005358943.1, from coordinate 1,509,088 downwards.
AGCCAGATATCCAAGGATGTTTGTTTGTAAATCTGTGGTTTTTATAATCAGCATTTTTTGTAATAGCTGAACCAACATTATTAAATGTGTTATGTTTTTGTAGAACTTTTAGCCATTGAAATAAGTATTTTCAATTACTTTTGAAATGATAATCATATTAAATGAGAGTATCAGTTGTTTAAGAAATTCTTAGGCTGGGAAATGAAGATTTACCAAGGTATCTGTATAAATTCATACAATGAAATAATAGAGTCATGAGAAATGGTGTTAATTGACTTGACAGAATTATATATGTATATGATATATAATTGTTCATTGAAAATAGTCTTATTGGAAATTAAATTTTTATTTCAGTAATGTTGTCATTGCTCAAAACATTTTAGAATATGCCTATTGATATTCCTTTTAGAGCTGGCATAGAAACCACAGCGAACTCGGTGGTGTCACTGAATAGTCATGCCTAATATTTGATCAAAAGCAATATTAGCCAATTTGGTCACCTATTTTATTCACCAGATGAATCCCCAAATTACATTTAACAGTTTTCAAAAATGCATTTTACGCTCAGATGAAGCTGCACTACCAATACGTATTTTCAAAACGAATGTGATGCAGGGATGAAGGGAGGAGAGACAGTGAGCAAGAGTTTAAGATTCAGATCAAGTTATGAGAAATGGAAAATGATCAGATGAATACCACAAAAAGTAAAAGCAAACAAACACTTAGGGCCATTAGAACCTATGCATTGTCAATGTCCTCTGAAGGACCTTAGTAATAACGCAATACTTCCTGCAGTCTGAATCCTCAGTGCCTGCTGGCTCTGCTCTTCTCCCCAGTCTCTTATCATTGCCCTGGTATTTATTTCTAGACCTCTCTCTTTTCTATCTTCAGCCTTGTGGCTTTAAATACCACCCACATGTCCTTCTCTTCTGTATTTATAACTCCAGCTTGAATATGTCCCTAAAATCCAGAGTTGTATGTACAACGGATTACTCAACAACTGTAATAGAAATTCAATAGACACCACAAACTTAGCATACACCAAATAAAACTTACTATCATTGCCCTTCTAACCTTGCTTCTTTTGCAATCTTTCTTATCTCAGTAAATAGCACCTTCATCCTACTAGTTGCTCAGGTTAAAATCCTTAGAGTCATTTTGACTTCTTTCATAAACAACATCCAGTTGGTCAGCAAATCATGTCAGCTCTGCATTCAAAATAAATCCAGAATCCCACCACTTTTCATGTCCACTGCTATCACCATTGGTTCAAGTCACCATCATCTCTCAACCCAATTACTGCTGTAACCTCTTACCAGGTCTCTCTCTGTCTACCCTTGTTTGTTTATAAATCAAACCCTGTCATTTCTCTCTTCTTATTGTTTTGGGGAAGGAGTCTCATATCACATACCATGAAAGACAAAGTACTTATTGATAATGATCTGTGAGGCTACCAATCTGGCCCCTTGACCTCTCCAACCTCATCTAGTATAGACACCTTCAATCACTCCACTTCATCTTCAGTGACTTCTTTGCTCTTCCTTGAATATTGCAAACATGCTTTTGCCCTAGGATAATTGTTCCTCCTACTCAGTTTATCTGGAATGCTCTTCCCTGGGCTCATGACTCAAATTCTCCATGGCTCAGTTTCATGGGCCCTGAATGATCATACTTGACTGTCACCTTTTCAGTGAGTGAGGACTCACTCCCGTAGGTAAAACTGCAAAACCACCCTCTTCATTGCCACTTCCAAACCTCCTTTCTTACTTTACTTTTTTCCACTGCCCTGTATCACACTGTAATCTCAGGGGCTAAAACAGGGCCAAGGACATAGTAGGTGCTCAATGAATACTTGGTTAAAAAAAAGAATGTAAAATTACTTCTGATGTGAACAAGGGCTAAAACCAAGATCTTTCTCACCATCCAAAAATCACCACAAAAGTTCTCATGCCTTGCATTTTTCACAGCTTATTCCTTCTGCTTATCTGAAGACAGAGATAACATTATAATGTTAAAATGACAGAAAAATCTATAACTTCTCAACCTAGTTTCTTGGCTCATTTCAAGTTTTAACTAATTTTTATTTATTTTTTGAGCCTTTAGTATTTTCACATGCCAAAGTAATCAGACTAAAGAGTTGTGCTTAATTTTATTTTAATAGTAAAATGAAGTATTAAGCCTGCAGTTTTGTCGCATTTGATATTAAGTTTGATGAAAAGAATTATCTTCTATGAAATCTTTGAAGCTTTGCTCTAAGAATTACTTTCCTCCTGCAAGATCACAAGCTGAAACAAGATTGCTGAAATGTTTTTCCTTTCAAAGCAGCAAAATATGATTTGTTCTAGAGAACAGAGGCTGACAAAGTAATGTAGTTATTTAGAAGCTTGGTCAAGGTTTATTAAACTAATATTTTCGTTTATATAACAAAAATATAAAAATCATTTAGATTTGAAATATTTTTAAATCTCTCTAGTATTTTCCCACATAGCCCACTTTAAAATGCTCTCTTGCACGGACTCACACACCATGTCTGTCTCTGCATTACACTGCTGGCAATGTCTCTCCTATTCTCTCTCCGAGTCTGTGTTAATTCTAGACAGTTTTCTTCTACCTGTTCCAGAAGGCTCTAAAAGTTATCAATAAGGATACTGGACTCTCTTCTGGTATTGAAAATGCTCACACTATTCGAGTTTCTTACTCTGTAACAAAAGAGTAAGTTATTTTAAATGAAGAGCAAGTAATGTCAAGGAAAAAAGATAACACTTCAAACTGGGTGCTGTTAAATCTTTCATAAGACACAAAATGGGAGAAAACAGTTACTATAGGAAATTAACAGGAGAGAGAGAAGGAAAAGTAGAGTGAAACACAACCAGAGAACCTCAGGCTAAACACACACTCATATTAAAAATTTATTACATTTCATTTTTTACTTAGAAAATTTCTTACAATTTTGCTGTCTATGTGTAGCCGGGGGTTAGTTCCATGAACCATACTTGAAGAAACATTTACCAAATGGCTCTTTACTCCATAAATGGTTCCCTCCAGGCAGTGTGGGTTCTGGATTTGGCACCAAGTCAATTGTGGTGCCAGTTGAAGTACAACAGCGATACAATTTAGATTTGATGAAAATAAAGCCCCAATGATGGCAATATATGAATTTTGACATATTAAAATAAAAATGTTTTGTGTTTCCTTTTAAAACTAACTTGGCTAAATTTTCTATCCCAGTTCTTTTCAATTATTGTTCCAGCCTAGATGCACTTCAATCTAAATAACTATTAATTTATTGCTAAATGGTTATTTTCAAGGGCAATAACAATTATCCCATATATTCTAAGAATTTTTGTAAAAAGTGTTCTTCCAGAGTAAGCCCATTATGATATTTATTTCTCATTTCAAAGAATATAATTCAAAAAATAAAAAAAGAAAAGAATATGATGCAAAGCAGTGTGGTAGTGAAGCATATCCAGCCCAGATATGGATATTTTGTTGTGTTTTATGTTTTGTTTTTTGTTTTTGTTTTACCAAGGAAACTTTGCCTCTCAAAGATTACCAATTGTTTCTTAAATTGTCCTATAAACATCTGATTATTGATATGAACATGATACTTGATCTTCTACCAAGATCCAACATCTTTTACTAGTCCTTTCTTCTTGAACTTTTCAACTCTCAGGATCTCCATGAAACTTCACCATTTATACTAGTATATTCCCTAAACTACCTTGACAAGAGGCTTCCTTAGCTCTTACAAATTTAAACGGGATAATGTACATAGTGACTAAATAAATTTTGGCTTCACACTTAGCCCTTAAACGTGAAGCTTTTTCTAGTATTCAGGACTTTAACTCTTCAAACTAATTTCCTACAAATTTCATTCCATCTTGAGACTTCAAATATTATATGAATTACTCCTAAATTTATATCTCTACTTCTCATAATTCTTTGAACTCAATTTACATATTTCCAATTCCCTGGTGACCATTCAGACTCTCATATCTTGCAATCTTCTCAAACTCAACAATTTTAAATTGTAGTCTGCTACTTTACACTGAAGCCAGCTCTCACTCTGAACTATTAATTATTTCAAAAGTTGTTGCATCATCCTCAACAACCCCTAGTCAAAATTTTTCTATAATTATTTTCTGCACTTGATCTTAGCCAAAAGGCCATTATTTTCTATACTTTGACTTATTTCATCATTATTCCTTTTATTTTCCTGTTACTGTTATTATTGTCAAAATTCTATTCTATATTCTCTATTTCTTTGTCTATGAATTCTTTTTATTGGTTGCTATGATATTCCTTTCCTTATTTTCTACTTTTACTATTTGATCCTGCATAAGACATCCTAAAACTCTATTTTCATCAACATTTTCATCTAATTTATTAAAAATAAACTTTAAGGCTCTTCTTGAATTTCAGAGTCCTTAGCTTAATATTTAAGGTACTATACAATCTACCTATAACCTACCTTTTATATCCCCCTCTCAAACACATGTTATTCTAGCTGACTATGTCATACTTCTACTTACCTTCCATTTACCTTCTACATGCAACTCAACTTTCAGGCTCAGCTTAAACCTCTCATCCTCTCTGAAGTTCCCGGGTCACTCTTGCTCCTGATGATTCTTTCCTCCCTTTGGCCTCTATCATCACATTTAATGTACATCCATTTGATATTCACTGCCTTATCTCAACTATTGAAACTTTTATCATCTTGGTTCATCCTGTAGTTTTTAATTTTGGGGGAGTGGAGTGTCCTATGGGTGTCAATTAAGTCATGTTGGTTGATTATGTTGGTCAAATCTTTTATAGCCTTACAATTTACTGTATTCTAGTTAGTCCTACAGATTATTAAGAGAGAGGTGTTAAGATATTCAACTATAATTGTGAATTTCTATAATATTGTATGAACATTTATGATTATTATGTACTCTTGATTAATTGGCCCTTTTACTGTTATAAAATGAACCTTTCTATTCATGATAGTATTTTTGCTCTTAAATATACTTTGTTAGATATTTATATAAATAATCCAGGGTTTTTTTTAAATTAATTTTAGCATGGTATACCACTTTCATTCCTTTACTTTTAACCTTTTTTCTCTTTATATTAAAGTAAGTTTCTTATGCATATAAGATAGATAGATAATAGATAGATGATAGAGTGATAGGTAACTGTACAGTAGGTTGTAGCTAGCAATCTCTGGCGCATGGATATATTGAACCTATAATATATATATGCCTAAGCGAACAGCTGATCAACCAGCCAGTAGCAATGAAGTGCAATGACCACTAGGGGGCAGATTCTCAATGCACAGTCATGGAAACATGGAACAGACTGATGAATCTCAGAGGGAAGAGGGGAGGGTGGGAAGAGATTAACCAAAGATCTTATATGTATACTAGAGGCCTGGTGCACACCAGTGGGGTCCCTCAGCCTGGCCTGCAGGGATCAGGCTGAAACCGGCTCTCCAACATCCCCCAAGAGGTCCCGGATTGCGAGAGGGGGCAGGCCAGGCTGAGAGACACCACCAGTGCACAAATCCGTGCACCAGGCCTCTAGTTATATATAACTTTTTAAAAGTTTTCCCAGGCGCTATAGTTAAGTTTTTAATATTCTGGATTTGCAGAGTCAGTTTTCCAGACACAAAAGAAGAACTTGGCATTGCATGTTGTTTTTTCCCTAAGTTTTATCTTCTTTGTGTTTTATTGTTTCAGGTTTTTCAATTGTTTTTAAACTTGTTAGATACATTTTATCATTCCAGGCCCTCATAACTCAGTCCTGATTATCTGATACTCAGGTTATTGAAACCTGTACACCATATACCTATATCTTTATTTAAATCATGATATCCTTGGTTAGGAGGGAAATATCAAGGCATATATTTGAGGCACATAAAACTCACATATTTTAATTCTGAATTACTAGTTTCTGCTTTATTTTACAATCCATTTTCTTCCCCTAATATCAAGGATAACAAATCTTTCGGTATATCATGTTATTTGCAATTCCTCAGTAATGACTAACAAAACATAATCTGTCCCTTTTGTTTGTACAATTTTCTCAGCACTTGAGGGTAGAAGGTGAGTTAGTAGATTTGAAATCATTTAAAGAAGTTCAGTGCAACTGTGAAAAACTTTAATTACCAGCTAACTCATAAACAACTCTTCAGATTGCCTATTGAATAGATTGTAAAAAAAATAAATGAGGTTTAAAGCCTTACTTCTTACATGCTATTAAGACTATGAAATGGAAACACCAAATTTCACAAAATACTTAATAAAAAAGTCTGGAGTTCTAATTAGAATTCTGAATTTTTAGAAGCCATTCAATATGTATGTATTGAGTCAGAAATGGAATTCTATCTACTATACTGATTTCTGTCTAGTTGTTAACTATATCGTTATTTAATATATATATCTATAGCAAGATGATTTACATATGTCAAGATGATCATGAAAATATGTTTGTTAGTTCTTTGAGGGCAGAAACTATTTCAGTTACTTTTCCATGTCTTCTTGCTGCCCTCCAAAGTGCTAGACACGTGGTATTTTTATTTTTAAGTTGATTATTTAAAATTATTAGAAATCACCTAATGAAGACTAGAGTTCTGTTAAAGAGAAATTGGTGTGAAGTGAAGCAGAAGACTATGCCAATTTAATTCATGAGGACTTAAAATTATCCCACTCTATATTAAGTAACACATAGTGAAAGATGAGATTTCTTTAACGAAAGCACACAACAAACCATGTATCACAAGGACTTTTATTTTACATCTGCACTTTTATCGTACATTGGCATTTTATTTTTTTAAAAACCCTCTTCATGATGGAAAGTCTGAGTTTAGAAATTACAATTTGGCAGGCACACAGAAGAGGAAAATGTTTTTTATTGTGTTGTTTTGTTTCTGGCATAGACCTTAGGTTTGTATAGCCTATCATATTTTAATCATCATTAGTTGATTTCTACCAAAGCTTATATTATCCTATGACTGGAAACTTTTAAGTTTAAAAAAAAAAAACTTGATGGAAAACTCTCATAAATTATTCATCAAAAAGATATATCCTATGACTGGAAACTTTTAAGTTTAAAAAAAAAACTTGATGGACTAAAGTGTCCCAGGTTCAATTCCAATCAAGGGCATATACCACAGTTGCAGGCCATGGCACTGGACAGGTGCTTGCAGGAGGCAACCAATCAACCAATCGATGTGTTTCTCTCATATCGATGTTTTGTCTTGGGGACATATACCACAGTTGCAGGCCATGGCACTGGACAGGTGCTTGCAGGAGGCAACCAATCAACCAATGGATGTGTTTCTCTCATATCGATGTTTCTCTCTGCCTTGGGGGAGGGGGGGATGAGGACACATTTGTAATTCCTTAACTAATAAAGAATTTAAAGATAAAAAAAAATCAATGGGGAAAAAAATATCCTCAGGTGAGGATTAAAAAAAAAAAAAGATAACATATTAAATGCAATTAAGTTTTGAATTAATCTATAGAAATTTCCAAAGTGTCTGTTATTTTTAAACCAGTATCTTTATCACATTCCTGATAAAATTTGATCTAGAAGGGCTTTCTATCTGAATCTGACAGTTTCCTTTAGCATCTTTTTGTAGAGTCAATATAAGGTAGTGGTGAAGAGCATGGAGGTCTTATAGGAAAAACCTTTTCAATAAAATAAAGATAGTAATACTAGCTCAAGCAATATTTAAAGGGAATGTTTTCAATTAAGTATATATTCATTATGTGGTAGCTATTATTATTACTATATATGAAAAACTATCTTCCTCATACATTCATATAAAAATACTGAAGGGTTGCTCTCATACCTTACAATGTGAGATGGTTTTATTTGCTTTCTAAATAAAGTTCATATAGGGTTTTGTTTTTATACAAACATGCTGTTTACTTTTTTTTTTTTCTATTTTGATAAATTAACCATGCTTTCATTCACTGAGGGTGAAATTACGGTAGAGGGTAACCAATGGGGCAAAGTTCAAGAAAAATGTGGGGGAGGGAGGCAAGAATTCCTAATCTCATAAGGAAGATAACACACATAAAACTATTCTAAATACATATAAAATGATAAATATTTTAACATAAAGTCTAGAACATATAGAATTCAAAGTTATTATGAACAATAAAATAAAGTTTACAGGACCTTACACTCTCTTCTGAGCACAGTAAAAACACTAGCCAGAATTCTGGGAGAAAGTAGCAGTGTTGCTTGACTTCAATCCATCATGAGTAAGAAAGTCCTCTGAGTGACACAGCAACTACTCATTGTTTAGACTGAGGGTCAAACTAAGAACTCTGTATCCCTAAGCCTTATGACTCTAGAAATCAAAGTGCTAAGTCTTTGTGAAGGTCTCAAAAAGCAACAGTAAAACATCCTAGGGTGAGACATTTAGACAAGGGGGTGGGGAGTTATTTAATCATTTTAAAGTAAAATTTAATTTACATAAGCATAACAGTAAAGAAAGAAATAAGAAGTATTAATGAGGAGATAGTGATTTTTAAAATGAATTATCTGAGATCTTTAAGGAACAGAATATGGTACCAGTAAAAAGAGAAAAAAAATAATAGTGTTGATAAGACAACTGCTTTGAAAAAAGTCTTTTAGAGACTTGAGAAATCAATGCCTGCATTTAAATCTGCTAATGACAGACTAATCCAGTGATGGCAAACCTATGACACGGGTGTCAGAAGTGACACACGAACTCATTTTTTTTTGGTTGATTTTTCTTTGTTAAATGGCATTAAAATATATAAAATAAGTATAAAAAATATAAATCTTTGTTTTACTATGGTTGCAAATATCAAAAAATTTCTATATGTGACACAGCACCAGAGTTAAGTTAGGGTTTTTCAAAATGCTGACATGCCGAGCTCAAAAGGTTCGCCATCACTGGACTAATCCCACTGTTCAGATCTAATGCACCCATGTCTTTAATTGAAACCTGCGCTGTTCTATTATTCTATAAACTTCAGGATATTCAAGAATCTTGTCAAGGACACTAACTTAGAAATAGAAGCCAAAACCTTGAGTTGTTAAATGCTTGGGAAAGGTTCATACACAAAAGATTTTTCTCCTTCTGTAATTGGGAGTTTATTCTTTAAACTATTGGGAATCCTTGACTGTTTTGAGCAGGAAAGTGACATGATCAAACCAGCTTTACAAGAAGGTTAAATGCAACAGTGATGAACAAAATGAATGAAGGAAAACTAGGGCACCAAAAGTATTTAAAATCCAGTTATAATAAGCTAGGGAGTAAAGGTCTGTGGTGGCAGGTGAACTGGGGCACAAAGGGAAGATACTGATCTTGATACATACTTGGATTTGAAAATCAAAGGGAGGCCCCAGGAAAGAGAAATAGTATCCTTTAATAAAATTTTAACAAGTTGGAAAAAATCTGCTTTGGAGGGGTGAGGAAGAATAGAAAATAGATTTTGGCTAGAGCTTATATAAGAGTACCAAGAAGACATTCAGGAGGAAACATTCACAGTTCACTATGCTGGGATGCTAAGAATGAAAGAGATTTCTTTGGGGGAATCATCTGCATTGGTGGTTCTCAATTGGAGTCAGTTTTGCCCCCCAGATGACAGCACTGACTGTCTGGAGACATTTTTGCTTATCCTAACTGGGAGAATAGTATGACTGGATTCTAGTAAGTGTTTCAGGGTGTTGTTAAAACACCTGGAATGCTACCTGCTAGATGCCAGTAGCAGAACAGCCCCCATCTCAGAGACTTAAGAGCACAATCTAGCCCTGGCTAGTGTGCTCAATGGTTGAGCATCGACCTATGAAGGAAGAGGTCACCGTTCAATTCCCGGTCGGGCACATGCCCGGGTTGTGGACTCTATCCCCATTAGGGGGTGTGCAGGAAGCTGCCAATCAATGATTCTCTCTCATCATTGATGTTTCTAACTTTCTCTCCTTCTCCCTTCCTCCCTGAAATGAATAAAAATATATTTAAAAATAAAAAGAATTATCTAGCCCCAAATATCAGTAGTATCAAAGTTGAACACTCTCACACCCTCTCATAAACATCATAGTACATTAGGGATATCTTGTCCAATCAGTACATATTGTATATTTATGTTTAATTTGTAGAAAACAAAAGTAGTATCAAACATTTATTGTCTTACTCCAGTGATGGCGAACCTATGACATGCGTGTCAGAGGTGACACGCGAACTCATTTTTTTGGTTGATTTTTCTTTGTTAAATGGCATTTAAATATATAAAATAAATATCAAAAATATAAATCTTTGTTTTACTATGGTTGCAAATATCAAAAAATTTCTATATGTGACACAGCACCAGAGTTAAGTTAGGGTTTTTCAAAATGCTGACATGCCGAGCTCAAAAGGTTCGCCATCACTGGACTAATCCCACTGTTCAGATCTAATGCACCCATGTCTTTAATTGAAACCTGCGCTGTTCTATTATTCTATAAACTTCAGGATATTCAAGAATCTTGTCAAGGACACTAACTTAGAAATAGAAGCCAAAACCTTGAGTTGTTAAATGCTTGGGAAAGGTTCATACACAAAAGATTTTTCTCCTTCTGTAATTGGGAGTTTATTCTTTAAACTATTGGGAATCCTTGACTGTTTTGAGCAGGAAAGTGACATGATCAAACCAGCTTTACAAGAAGGTTAAATGCAACAGTGATGAACAAAATGAATGAAGGAAAACTAGGGCACCAAAAGTATTTAAAATCCAGTTATAATAAGCTAGGGAGTAAAGGTCTGTGGTGGCAGGTGAACTGGGGCACAAAGGGAAGATACTGATCTTGATACATACTTGGATTTGAAAATCAAAGGGAGGCCCCAGGAAAGAGAAATAGTATCCTTTAATAAAATTTTAACAAGTTGGAAAAAATCTGCTTTGGAGGGGTGAGGAAGAATAGAAAATAGATTTTGGCTAGAGCTTATATAAGAGTACCAAGAAGACATTCAGGAGGAAACATTCACAGTTCACTATGCTGGGATGCTAAGAATGAAAGAGATTTCTTTGGGGGAATCATCTGCATTGGTGGTTCTCAATTGGAGTCAGTTTTGCCCCCCAGATGACAGCACTGACTGTCTGGAGACATTTTTGCTTATCCTAACTGGGAGAATAGTATGACTGGATTCTAGTAAGTGTTTCAGGGTGTTGTTAAAACACCTGGAATGCTACCTGCTAGATGCCAGTAGCAGAACAGCCCCCATCTCAGAGACTTAAGAGCACAATCTAGCCCTGGCTAGTGTGCTCAATGGTTGAGCATCGACCTATGAAGGAAGAGGTCACCGTTCAATTCCCGGTCGGGGCACATGCCCGGGTTGTGGACTCTACCCCATTAGGGGGTGTGCAGGAAGCTGCCAATCAATGATTCTCTTTCATCATTGATGTTTCTAACTTTCTCTCCTTCTCCCTTCCTCCCTGAAATGAATAAAAATATATTTAAAAATAAAAAGAATTATCTAGCCCCAAATATCAGTAGTATCAAAGTTGAACACTCTCACACCCTCTCATAAACATCATAGTACATTAGGGATATCTTGTCCAATCAGTACATATTGTATATTTATGTTTAATTTGTAGAAAACAAAAGTAGTATCAAACATTTATTGTCTTACTCTAATTTAGGCACTGTCCTTACATTGCATGGTTTATTTTATTTGATGTTTTAAATATGAGATAGGTATCATCTTTATCCTCATTTAACATGTTAGGAAACTGACCCACTAAAAAGTTAAGATACCTGTCAAAAGTCACATAGTTGGCAAGTTGGGGGCCCAGACTGCAATCAATAAGTCCATTTCCAGAACCATGATTCTAATCACTAAGTTGGAGCATACAGTGATTATAGATATAGTAAAAATCAAGCCCCATTGCACATAAGAAAGATATATATAAAGGCCCTAGCTGGTTTGGTTCAGGAGATAGAGAGTTGGCCTGTGGACTGAAGGGTCCCAGATTTGATTCTGGTCAAGGGCACATGCTCAGGTTGTGGGCTCGATCCCCAGTGGGCGGTGTGCAGGAGGCAGCCAATCAATGATTCTCTCTCATCATTGATGTTTCCCTCTCTCTCTCCCTCTCCCTCTCCCTCTCCCTCTTCCTCTCCCTCTCCCTCTCCCTTCCTCTCTGAAACCAATAAAAATATTTTTTTAAAAAAAATACATAGATCAAAACACTTTACTCCATTCATTCTTCTCACACACAAAAAAAAATCAATCCTTTCAATATTGATAGCAACCTCTTCCTGTGTCACTGATACATTTCAGAGTGCCTCCTCTGAGAAGGTTTCAAGTGGGGAAAGATACCTTGAGCTCCATCTAAAGCACCAGTTTTAACAGTCATCATATTTTGACTTATGGGTCCAGATGTATTTTATATAATTTATGAATAATAAAGATCCAAACTTTTCCAATAATATAATTTTACCTTGTAAATTAGAACTAAATAAAAGTTAGCCCTGTAATAACATATATCATATTTTCTTACTTCCCAATATGCTTTTTCAAGTGACAAAGAAAGATACAGAATTAAAGCTAATGAGTTTGGAGGTGGCACTGAATGTTCACATGTGAATGTCTGTGATTCAGAGCAATAAAATGTACTGTTGAATATTATCAGTTTTATAGAATGTGGTCAAAATAAGCACTTAATTCCTCAAGGTTGATGTTTAAATCCTCCTTTTTAAATTATATAAATATTTCTTATTTTATTAAACCATACATTCAGAGTTTTAGTTCTATTGACTCTCCATTTGTTCAAGATTACAAAGATAGTACCCATTTTTTTGAAACATGGTAGTTTCTAACATTTTGAAATAGTGGACTCACTCTTTAAATGATATATCCTATATAATAAAAGGCTAATATGCAAATCGACCTAACGGCAGAATGACCGGTCGCTATGACATGCACTGACCACCAGGGGGCAGACGCTCACCACAGGAGCTGCCCCCCAGTGGTCAATGTGCTCCCACAAGGGAAAGTGTGGCTCAGCCAGAAGCCCTGAGCTGGGCTCACGGCTGACAAGCGCAGCTGCAGTGGTGGGAGCCTCTCCCACCTCTGACAGGCGGACATCCCCTTAGGGCTCCTGGACTGCAAGAGGGCACAGGCTGGGTTGAGAGACCCCCTCTCCCCCTCCAAGTGCATGAATTTTGGTCTCTAGTTAAGAAATAAAAATGTTCATAATAAGGAAATATGGAAAAGAAGAAGGGAGAAATTCTGCAGCCAGTATGAGGGAGGGAGTAAGGTAGGGGGCAGTGGTTAGAAATAATGGGAAGAAAGGATCCAGAGATCCACCCATTTGCCATCATTGCTCAGGCTACAACTTAGGCATCTTTTGGGGCTCCAGACAACACAATTTAAAAAGGATTATCCAATACATTTTAGGAGAGTTTAGAGAATAAAATTATCATAACCATCTTATAAGTATATTAAAGTTATAGGTCTAATAGATATTTTAATTAAATTCTGCTTTAAAATGTAATATAATATACATGTCATGAAATGCTACATCTTATTTTATGTGTTAAACTTGAATTTATTGATTTTCAAGTGGTATACAGTATCCTGAGGCACTTAGCTATTGTCTCAGCCTGGGGCTTATATTCATTTCTTGACCATTTATGTCAAAATGCAAATTTAGTTTTTACTGCAAAAAAATGAATTATATTTAGTGGGCTTTTAAATATAGTTCTCTGACACAACACTTAATTTAAGATGGACAATTTTACTCTTTTAAACTGCACCTGGAATTATTTCTGAACAATAATATATTTCTTTTTTATTGTTTCCTTATTTTCTGATAAACAGAGTGATGGTAATAAATCTCGACCTTGCCTTTGGTCTAGATATTTAGTAGCTATGTGTTTGTTTTCTTTGATAGCAACATGCATTAATATTTATGACCATTTTCCTTTGCAGCATCTCCCAGATGGCTCCGCGCCCAGCGCACATGTTGAATTTTATCTTTTACCATATCCCAGTGAAGTCCGTAGGAGGAAAACAAAATCTGTTCCAAAATGTACCGACCCCACTTACAATGAAATTGTAAGTATGATTCATCTCTTGTTCTGTCATTTTGTATATTTCTTACCATTTTTCAGCCTAACAACCAAATATGGAAAACTTGCAGTAATTGGCAGCATTATTACATGAACAGTAGACATTTCCCCAAAAATAGCCACTGTGTGCTGATCACTGTTCTAGAGCTTATGGGAACTGTCAAATACTGATACTGCTTTCAAAGTGCTCATGCACCAATTTTCAAACTGTGGCTAGACTCCTGTAAGAGCCTAAAACTATGTAATATTTATTTCACATACTAATATTATCCCTCACTCCATCTTATTGTCTCTAATCTTACTTTCCTTTTTCCTGGTTTTCCTTACCTAATGGTCTTATCATAGTCTAACCTATATATGAAAACACATTTCAAAAAATCACATTTGAAAAAAAAACAAAAAATATGTAAGTGCAAAATACAAATTAAATTACAGTTAATTTATACTAGATATAACTATTTCATCTGTATTATACAATTTGAACATCCAAAGCCCTACTTCTATCTAAGGCAAATCCTACATTTATTCTCTTGATTCCATCTTTCCCATTTCTTTGTACCTTGTTCAGTTGATTATTTGCTCTTCTTAAAGCTGTCTCATCCATTAAATCCTTGCTCAGAAATCTTTAGAAAACAAAACAAACTCAACTCAATGTTTCTAAAGCATCCCATTTTCCTTTCCTCCATGTCATCTCCAAACTTTTACAGAATTAACTCATATTGCCTGCACCCACTTCATCACCTCCTTTTAGCCCTATAATCCTTTGAAATGCGGATTCTGACTTTAATTGATGCTGCTTAATCCATTGAGCCCTCAGGCTCTCTTCTCCTGAAGTTACACAGCAACCCTGTTGGCTATGCCCCCCTTCCTGCCACCTCCCTTTTGTTTCTTGAGTTTAACCTTTTCTTAATTCCCTTCTATCTTCTCTAACCACTCCCTCATTTTTCTTCATTTACATTCTTCCTCTTAAAATAGTGTCATTTGTTGGAGTTCTATCATCTGTCTACTCTTATCTCTTCTTAATATTTATTTTCTCAGATTATGTTGCATTCCACAGTTTTATTTATCACCTATATTTAGATTGCATCTGAATCTATTCTTCAAGCCCTGGCTTCTCTCCTAACCATTTGACCTGCACTTCTGCCTGATCACTGGGGAGCTCCATTTCAATGCCTCCTAGCCACTTTTTTTTCATTTTTAAAAAAATATATTTTTATTGATTTCAGGGAGGAAGGGAGAGGGAGAGAGAGACAGGAATATCAGTGATGGAGAGAATAATTGACCAGCTGTCTCCTGCATGCACCACACTGGGGATCGAGCCCACAACCCAGGCATGTGTCCTTGATCAGACTCTATCCACTGAGCCAAACCACCTAGGCCTCCTAGACACTTTTAAATCTGGCTTACCTCCTCTGTTTACCATCTCAAAAGATACCTTCTAATGACATCTTGACATCTCCCTGGCTCACTCACATGTCCAAAGAGTCACCAACTTTTGTCAGTTCTACTTGTGCAGCTTCCTGCCTCTTAAATCTATCACCTCCTCTCTGTACCATTACCTTTCTTTGTTTGAGGTTCTTATCACTTTGGCTACTATATAGCCTTCTATCGGACTCCTATCTTGTGTTTTTTTATTAAATCTTTCCTATTTCTACCTAAAATGTCTCTCAAATCTGGTCATATTTATTAATCTCCGGTTTACATTTTTTCAAAGATCCCTTACTGCCTACTGTATAATGTCAAAAATTCTTAACATGACATTCATAGCCCTTAAAACTTGCCTCGGTAATTTTCCTAAGTTGTCTCTTGGAGCAATATCATCCTCATAAGCTTTTTAAATTTTATTTTGGGATAATTATAGATTCATGGGCAGTTGGAAGAAATAATACAGAAAGAATTCAAATACTCTTTAACCAATTTCCCCCAAATGGTAACATCTTTCCTAACTATAGTATAGTATCACAGATAGGAAATTGACATTAATTCAATCCACTGATCTTATTCAGATTTCACCAGTTTTACATGTGCTCTTATGTATGTGTGTGTGTGCTCAGTTCTACACATTTTTATCACATGTATAGATTTGTGTGACCACCGGTACAGGCAAGGTACAGAACAGTTCCATTACAAAAATTCCTGGTGCTACCCTATTGTATCCGGAGATACTTCCCTCCCTGCAATACAACCTCTCAAACCACTGGCAACTACATACTACCCTGTTCTCCAGGTTATAAACCTGTTGTTTATAACAATCTATAACTGGGATCATTCAGCTTTGAACATTTTGAGATGGGCTTTTTTTACTCACTTTTATTTCTTAGAGATGCATCCAAGCAGCTGCATATATCAATAGTTTATTCATTATCACTGCTGAGTGGTAGTCAGTGCAGAGGTAGGACAGTTTTTTAATGACCCACATGAAAGGACATCTGGGTCATTCCTGGCTTGGGGCTATTGCAGACAAAGCTGCTGTGTATTAGTGGATAGGTTTTGTGTGAGCATAAGTTGTTAATGGGGTATCTAGTAATGTCGTATTTAGTTTTCTAGGAAGCCGACATACTCTTCTTCTGTACCATTTTACACTCCCACCAACAGTGCATGAGTGATCCAGTAGAAACTTCATCTTTGCCAGCATCTGGTGTTATCACTGTTTTTTATTTTAGTTTAATGGGTATAGAGTGATATGTCATTGTGGTCTTAATTTTCATTTACATAATGACGGATGATGTTCAAGTTCTACTCATGTGCTTATTTACCATCTGTATATCCTCTTTGGGGAAAAATCTTTGCTCATTTTTAATCAGAGAGCTTGCATTTTACTGTGAAGTTTTGAGAGTTCTTCATACATTCCTGATACTAGTTCTTCGTCAGATATTTGGTTTACAAATATTTCCCCTATTCTGGAGCTGGTCTTTCCATCCTTTTCACATGGTCTTTCATAGAGTAAAAGCTTTTTGAAAAAATAAGGTCCAATTTATCCATTTTTCTTTTTATAGATTGTTCATTTAGTATCAAGTCTAAGAATTTCTCACTAAGTCTTACAGATTTCCTTCTATATATTTTTTTAATGTTTTATAGTTTTACATTTTATATTAAGTACATTATCTATTTTGAGTTAATTTTTTAAATAAAGTGTGAATTAGGTTGAGATTTATGTTTTTTTGTCTATGAATGTCAATACCTCTGGCACCTTTTGTTGGGGAGGCAGTGCTTCCTTTATTGAATGTCTTTTGCACCTTTGTCAATAATCATGTGCTGATGCCCTTTATTGTCCCATACTTAGCCATATTCTCCAGTCACATCAGGCAGCTTGTATTCCCTAAATGGTCCCTAAGACTTCGGGATGAAGCTCCTGCAGCATTCACCCCCCTCTATCTTTCACTGCTGCCTTTGAGACTTACTCCAAATGTTTTAACTTCTCCCCTGCTTTGCTTCCTGAGTGCTATTACATTAGCCACACAACCACGGCTGGGATTTCTCAAACTGCCAAAGCCGTGCACTGTTCTGGGAAGTGGAAGAGAATGACCTCGCTCTCCTTCTTGTATAAATCTCTTACGAGGAATACAAAGCGTTTATTACATTGCATCACCATATGTCTTACAAAGTTTTTTCATGAAAATATCTCTTTCCACTTTTATTCATAGCCCTCTCCCTCCCTAAGACCCAACCCTGAGAGAGGCTGGGTCAGAGACATTGCCAAGTGTCTCTTTAGTACCCACCCATCAGATACCAAAGCTTGCACACAGAGCCATGCTTGTCTACTTGACACTTCCCAGAGTGGGTCTTAATGGGCTTTGCCAGCAGTCTCCCTGAAAAGCCCCATCTTATACAAATCCCAATGGTAGACATGACTGGGTTCAAGGTGGGGTAGGACCAGTGGTAGGAATGCTTAGAACTGTATTGCAGCTTTTAAGAAGCAGAGCTGGGATTCTGGCTCAAAGCCTTTGCTCTTTTCACTCTATTACCTTTGGCATCGGGTTAAAGCCATCATTGTTTTTTAATGATTCGATAGAAATACAGATTCTATCTTACAATGAATTTATCTTATTATAATCCATGTATTTTTTACATTGTGTTCCTTTCTTTGATATTATCCTACTGTAAAGCAAAAGGGGGAATTAGAAAGGACAGAGCAGAAACAATCTGTGGTTTACATACCTTAAAATATCTTTTAGAACTTGTATGAATACCTAGCATAACACTGGGTACATGGTACACTCAATAAGCAATAGCAATGGCTACTGTTAACCTGGGGTCTGCAAACTTGCTATTCAGAACATGATGGAAATTTTCCTTGTAAATACAGACATTGAGGCCCTGAGGTCAAACATTTGACCAAAGCCACACAACTGGATTTTAGGTTCCAAACTTCTTGATTCCAAAGTCCATATTGTCCCCTGAACTATGCTTTGTTATCCCTCCCTCTCTCCACCCACAGAGTTTTGTTCTCAGTGGTTTTGAACTCTCTCTTTCATCATCCTGCCTCCTCACTCCTCTTCCCACCAGCACTAGATACACTTCCGTTTCCATATTATTGTTCTCCCATTGCAATTAAAATTCACTTTAGAACTATTCACTAGGCCCTGGTGTCAAATATGACACAGTGAATGCTTGTATATAAATCAATAGACATTAATTATCTCAAACATCATTTTTCTACTTGGTATAACAATTTCAAACCCACAAATTCAATATTTGTCAGTAGGCAATGAAGATTTGGCTCATGCCTATGGGTAAAAAAGTACCAGAAAGTGAAATCAAAAGAGCTGTGCAATTTGGGTCTGTTTATGTGATGGCAGAATACATATAAAATCATTTGATGAAAATGCTTCAAAGAATATAATCATTTGTTTACTTCTCTAGCATTACCCACTAATTACTCATTGCATGAAAAGAATGCTTGATTTTTTTTAAACAATGTTGTGGGTGCAGTTAAAAAAATTAACAGACATATGTCATCTAGGCTGTGCAATGATTGCATGCTTATAAAACTCCAGTCACTTTTTAAAAAATTATGCATAATGGAGCAAAGAGGGAAAATCCATAAAATAATATAAACGTTGGAGTTTAAATGTTTGTATTTTAACTAGGAAGGCAATTAATTTCGAGGGTCACATCTTGAGAATTTCAGCTTGCTAAATGCCTGGGAGACTCAAATCTCTCTCGAAGTGTTTTCTTCAGTCAACTAATGCAAAATTCCAAGAATACTGTTCTTTCTTGTGTATTTGATGGATCTTTTTCAGCTATAATTTATTAGTATTTAATAGTTACCAGGTTTTGTGTTCATTATCTCATTTATTCTTCCCTACATCGTTAAAAGGTAAATATTATTATCACCATTATGCAAATAAGAAAACATAATTGACAACAGATTTATGTAAATATGAATAATAGATATGCTTCTTTTACAGTTACATCATTAGGGCCTATTTATATCATTCACGGAGTTCTTAAGCCAGACTTTTCTAAAGGCCTAAGGCTTAGTTATTCTATTTTTTGACTTCATATATCTTGAGGGTCCCTTCATCTATTTCTCGATGAGAAGAAGAGATGGGTTCATGCCAGGGCTGACAGCAGACCCTGAGCTACAGATGAATGATTACTCTGACACACGTTTCTATGAAAGAGAGGGCTAAGGGACTGCCTGGCTAAAGGAACCAGACAGCCCCATTCACCTGCCTCCTTAGCCTTTTATTGCAGTAATAACTTGAACTAAAATTAACTATTAGATACTTTCCATAGGGTAAGCATCCTTGAGAAGACACAGGTATCTGTAGTGTCTTTAAAACAAGGATGTTTAAGGAATAAACGTAAAGATTCTAGCAAAATACCTAGGGGCTTGGACTTGTTTGGAAAAGTCAAGGCAGGGTAAACCACGTTTGGTAAGGTCCCCGTAGAGGCCTCCCACCTTTCAGAGAATCCTCCTTACAGACTTTCCAGCCAAGTCCTTTGCTTCCCCACAGGCTCATCTGCTGAAAGTGTTGTGGAAGGAAAATGGACACCAGTTTAGACAGTTCAAAATAGCCACTACAGAGAGAGGGTGAAGAAGCTTACTCTGAAGTCCTGGAAAAGAATAAATCCAGGAGAAGAGAGTGGTTCTGAGAGTCCATGTTGGACATCCATTGCACTTAAAAAGATTAATTACAGTGGTGCGGTTTTGGGATTTTTTAAGGCAGCCCATAAAATTCTTTATTATCCCAGGGAGCTCAATGAACAAAATGGAATTATTTGAATAAGCAGTCCAAGCAAACTGAAAAGACACTCTCCTGTCTGGAATGTGAGTAAGATTCTAGAAGAGGACATAGGCAGGAGCTGTCTGTCACATGAAGCAGGGTAGACCAGGCTAACATATCATGTTGAATCTCACATTCTTCATTGAATTATTATTTACTTGACAAGTGAATCATTGTTCAGAGCAGTTAGCAAATTTTGAACAGAATTTCATTGATAACTTAACAGTTTCATAAATTGTAGGCAAATTCCAGTATGATGGACCAGAAACTACATCCACACATACCGAGGAAGCTTCCCAATTGACTCAAAGGACTTCCCCAAAGTTGTTTCCTCTGCTTCTTTTTTGCATATATAGAGAACACTTTTTTCTATCTTGTAGCTTATTTATAAAAAGCAAGCAAGTTTGAAGCAGCATACGAAACTTCTTTTCTAAATGTATTCTAAGGAGTTTCCCTGGGAACCACGTTGGACTTACACACAGCTCTCTCCCCCCACCCCCCATCTCATGATGCATAACAAATTTCTTGAGAGTACTACACTTTTAGCTGCTTTGCCACTGCAGGCACCCAGTGGTAATGCCTATGACTTACTTACTTCCTGGATATTATAAAACACAGTTAGACGTATCCCTTTCAAAAAATGGTTACATTTCTAGTAAGTGAACAAGAGCAAGACAGAAAACTGTATATACAACTTAAATACAGTTCAGATTCATAAAAAGTGATAATTTATAGAAAACAAAAAGAGCAGCTGAATGTTGACTGTAATTATCTCCCAATGGCAAAAATATAGGTATTTTCTTTCTTTGTTCTTTTTTTATTTTGTTGATATTTTATTTAATGAGCACATATTTTCATAATTAAAAATAAAGCAATTTTAAATAAATGATAGTAACCACAGAGTGACTTCTTCGCATGTAGAAAGAAATGTTGCTGCACTGCATTAAAGTAACACAAAGAAATCATGGAAACTGGTCTGCTTTCCTCATTAGCCTTCAACAAAGAAAGATAGTGTTCAAGTTCCCATGTTGCACAGAAAATTCAAGGACAGTTAAAGGTGAAGTGTATTTAAATTTCTTTCCAGAGAATAACTTACCGTTTTATTAAATTTGGGATGGACCATTATTAATAAAATCAGAGTATAGTCTAAGCTTCTTCTAAAAATATTTTTTCATTAAACTTCATTATGTTAGCAGAACCTTTAGCTTTTCAAAATTAGAGTTAGAAATGAAGGATTCTAACAACATCAACCTATCCATGCCAAGGTACAAGATATTAGGAGCTAAATATTTTTATTAAAAGCAATATTCTTTAAAGATTCATTTAGCATATCTGAGTTATATTTTCATTACTCTTCTACCTTTTCAGGTGGTATATGATGAAGTCACAGAGCTCCAAGGACATGTCTTAATGCTAATTGTGAAGAGCAAAGCCACATTTGTGGGAGCAATTAACATCCAACTTTGTAATGTCCCACTCAATGAAGAAAAATGGTACCCACTAGGAAACAGTATAATTTGACCATTGCTGTGACCATATGCATTATTCATTAATTGCTTGTATTTCTATCACATGAGTAGGATATTTTTGTTGTCAAAAATAGTGTAGCGTACTAAGGACACAAGAAAAAGAAATCAGAATCAGTCCTTTATAGTTAGTTATTCTCTAACTGCAGTTCACTCTTTTCTTAGAATCCTTTCTCATTAAAGAGAAAGTCAATTGCTTGTATGAAATTCAATATGTAAAATAATAAAAAGACATTTAATTTAAATAAAAAAACATTTGATTTAAATACTCCTTTAAATCAAATGTACGTTCACGCTATCTTTTAATTGTTCACTTACAGTTAAAAGTAATATAGTATTTTTTAAGAAACACAGCCAAATAAATCTCATCAATTAATCAAGACATAATTATATCTGCAATAAATTTCTCACATTTGAATTCAATATATGTATACCTACCTAACCACTCATGATCATAGGTATTGATAGACTCCAGCAGAATGCTATATTATTTTCTATTAGGAAAACAAAACATAAATGCTGGAAATACTTAAATACAATTCTTGGCAAAAACTTCTTTGTCGTTTTTTACCCTTTTCCACAGTAGTCAATTCATCATCACTGGACTTCACCCACCCAGAGGCATGATCACATTTTAAACTTCATTATCCCCTAAATCCAAGATCTCAAACTCTGAAACTCTCCCCTTGATCAAACCTATTTTCTTTGCACATCCATTATTTTCCTTTCTTCTGAACCTACCTTTATACTAACTATAATCTGAATAAACAACCCTACTGATTTAACTTACAAGTTCAATGTATAATTCAAAGCACTATGCCACATTCTTTATGAGAATTAAATATGACTTTTAAAAAATCCAGTTATTTAGATTACTATAAAAGATCTTAAACCCTTGCTTTATTCAGTGTTTTATTGTGTTTGAATTTAAAAAGTAACTTAGGCTTTTATTGATCATCTATATAACCATATAAACATGTAAAAGAGAAACTAGGCCACCAACTTACACCATACACAAAAATAAACTCAAAATGGATAAAGGACTTAAACTTAAGACGGAAAACCATAAAAATCTTAGCGGAATCCACAGGCAGCAAAATCTCAGACATATGCCGAAACAATATCTACCCCGATACAGCTCCTAGGGCAATGGAAACTAAAGAGAAAATAAACAAATGGGACTACATCAAAATAAAAAGCTTCTGCACAGCAAAAGATACCATCAACAAAACAACAAGAAAGCCCACTGCATGGGAGAACATATTTGCCAATGTTATCTCCGATAAGGGTTTAATCTCCAATATTTGCAGGGAACTCATACAACTTAACAAAAGGAAGATAAACAACCCAATTAAAATACCGGCAAAGACAATTCACCACAGCTAAGATTTGGAAACAGCCTAAGTGCCCATCAGAAGATGAGTAGATTAAAAAACTGTGGTACATCTACACAATGGAATACTACACTACTATAAAAAGGAAGGAACTCTTACCATTTGCAACAGCATGGATGGACCTGGAGAGCATTATGCTAAGTGAAATAAGTCAGTCAGAGAAAGATAAATATCACATGATCTTACTCATTTGTGGAATATAATGAACAACATAAACTGATGAACAAAAACAGATCCAGAGACACAGAAGCATTGATCAGACCATCAAACCTCAGAGAGAGGGTAGGGGAGGGTGAGGGTAAGGGGGAGGGATCAACCAAAGGACTTATATGCATGTATATAAGCCTAACCAATGGACACAGACACCATGGGGTGAGGGCATGAGCAGGGGGCGGGGAGGGGGTCAAAGGGGGGATAAGGACACATATGTAATACCTTACTCAAAGAAACTTAAGAGCCCATTTGGATATCTAATATCTCAAACTCAGAATGTCCAAAATGAAACTCCTGATTTTTCCTCAAAACCAGTTCTAAAGAGCAAAAATACTGAAGTCATCCTTGATTCCCTCCACCCCCTTCAGTATAATTCAATCCAGCAAGAACTCCTGTTGGCTCTACCTTCCAAATACATTCCAATTCCAACCACTTATCACTCTCCATTGCAACCTTTCTGTATACTAGTAACCTCTCTGTATACCACAATTGCCTTCTACAGTCTCTTTGTTTCTGTGTTTACTATTCTCAACACAGCAACTGGAATGATCATGTCATTCTTCTGCTCAAAACTCTGCAGGAGCTTCTAATCTCAAAGTAAAATCCCAAACCTTTAAAATAACCTGAAAGGTCCAATGTGATTTGGCCTCCCATCAGCTACCTCTCTGATTTGAACTCCTATTATATCCTCTTGCTTTCAAAAAATGTGCTTTTGCCCCATATACTCACTTGCCTAATTCTTTCATCTCTTTCAAGTCTTGATTAAATATTTCCATTGCTCTTAGGCCTACTGTGACCACTTTATATAGTATTTTAACCTGCCCTGTTCTCAGATACATTCTGCTCTCCCCCTTTTTAAAAGGCATTTATCAAGTTTGAAAATTTAATAAACTCATTTATTAATTTGGTTTATTATTTAAGTTTTATCTCTTTTCACTAGACCATAGATCCCAAGGTTATAGGGAAAGTCCAGCCTAAATCCAACCAAAAGATCCTTTCCTGGTGCCCTCACCACAGGGAATCCTGCCTCCTCCAGTTGTGACTCTAAGCCACACCCAAGACCCTCATTTTAGACCACAAATGAGGACTTGATAACATATGGGAGAAATTCCAGTGCCTAAAGCAATCACCCAGCTATAACATAACTGTCACAAATTAGGATATCTTTTATTTCCTAGCACAGAATCCTGTATGCTTTCAATACATTTTAGTTAAACAGATTAAACCTAACCAAAGCTTTTTCATCAGAAAGAATGTTAGGGGCAATATAACATCGACACAGAAGTTTCAATGAGCCAAGGCACACGCTATAGACTTTAAGCTTTGGTAAGCATGGCCATGTGGATTTATTGACCTTGGTGGTCTGTAATGGCCTATAGTGAATCAAATGACTGATTTTCGTCATTAAAGGTTTAAAAACCTTAGGCATTAGTGAGTACTGGTAGCATAGGATATAGTCCTTGGGAAAAAGTAGACTCTAAGGAAAAGACAAACTTTTTTTCTTAAATACGCTTTTTAAGAATTGGATGATAAAAGAACACTGGCTGCTTTCTTTAATGAATTTCTCAGCCAGATCTCAAACTACTAGGCCAGAAATTAAAACAGCAGCTGAATTCAGATTGTGCTACAAACTCTAGTGAAGCGGTAGCTTAAAATTCTTAGCTCCAGACACAGGTATACCTGCCTCCTATATCAACTTCCCAAACTTGTGTTCGTGTGTGTGCGCACGCGCACACACACTGTTTTGAAGGACTTTACAGTGAGAAATTACTAGAAAAGACAAGACCAAACCTGAATTCATGTGTCATGTCCATAGACTGAAGTCACCTCAACAACAGTCTCAAGGAGGCTCTGATAACTAAAGAAATTCTGATTATTGGAGCTCAGAGACTTAAATCATGACTGCTACCCTAGGAGAAAGGTAGATTTGATTAATATTTAAATCAAAAGAAATAGAGACTCTTTTTGTAAAGAGAATATGTCTTCTTCCAAGGCTGAGGTCAAAAAATAACTGACTGAGATTATTAAATGTCCCCAATCTGAGAAAGCAGTTTTAAAGGTCTGTGACCATCAGGCTCTGGCTCTGAGTTCCTGGCTTACCCCAGGAATCAAGAAGAAACTGGATTAGTTTGAAAAGGAGCTAATTCCCTACTATCTGAACAAGGATAGTGGAAGCAGGAAAATAAAATAGAATATGTCAAACTGAGTAGCAATGAGAAAGACATTTCCTTAGAAGAAATACTGATATCTTAAAACATAGGCTGGGCAGATCTGAAGGGGAAATAATATGCGAAGAGCTAAGAGAGAAAACTACAAGATTTAAAAGTTGATACACTCAAGTCCAATTTCTCTTGGAGAAGGTAATAGAAAAGAACAGTACATTTCAGTTGTTAATGATTCACAAAGGAAGACCGGTATCTAAAAAAAATCAATCAAATAAAAAGAGTAAATGCCTTGGAAAGCAAATATAATAATATCTCAGAGAGACCTAAGATCAGAAATTTTTAAAATGATCCTTCTTAAAACAGTAGCAGTCTTAAGAATCATCCCTTAAAAACTGGGACAGAGTGATTAAGTGGTTAAGAAAATCAAGTCAGATTCAAGAGGAAAATCCAGGAAGATAAGTGTAAAGGACTCAAAGAATTATTGCATGTGTTTCAAAGGGACAGAATTACTGCCAAGGGGATGCTCTGAAGAACTATATCTAGAAAATTTATGGAACTGATATTCTATGAGGAAATAAAGCAAAGAGGGGACTTATTAAAGGGAAATCAGACAAGGTGATTAGAGATTAAGGCTTGGTTTGGATCAGGTGTTGGTTTGATCGGAACATTATATTTTAGGTGGAAATATCCTACTCAAGAGGATCAAGATAGTCAAGACTTGTTTAAACAAGAAATGTGTAACAAACATGGAACTCACTGACTTTATCTCTCTCAAACAAAACTCAGAGAAGAAAGTTAGAATAACAATTATCTGCGCCAGGGAGCAAAGGGGAAAGTAAAAAAGGTACCCAGGTCCAAGAAACTATGTTATTCCTATGTGAGCTAGAGAAAAGACGACTATAAAAAGCTGAATAAAAGGTTATCGACCCAGCTGAAATTATCTGAAAAGAAAATAGAAACAATAAAAGGCGAGGAATAACAAAGGTGTTCCCCACGTCTTCAGAAAAAGACTTTAACTAGATAAAATACTATTAAAGATTTCTGAAATTTAAGAACTGGGAAAAGAAAGTGTTTTGAAGACCAGATGACAAGAATACCAATCTTCACCAGACTCCAGTTGATGTCCTAATGTTCACAGACATCAACTGGAGCTTCAGGTAAGGAACCTGCTGCCAGTGATCCTCCAGCTGAAACAAATGTGGTGATAGGGGTGAAAACTACACCTTGGGACAAAAGAGACAACTGGAAGAGCTCCCAGTGACCAAGGCTGGGACAAGTTGGGCTATAGTAGTATTAAACTACCATCTAAACTACAAAATAATTATCTATGAGTCCATATTGATGCAAATAATTGGGTAAATAAATAAATAAATGAGGGAAAGACACAAATCTCCAATGCAGAAGAATTCCAGATAATTTACGTAGATGTTGGACACCTAGAAGATGAAACATAGCTATTTGCTCTTTAGGTGTAGACTGGATATAGTGACTTCATTCCAAAGAGTATGTTATGGAAATTGGGGGGGTGGGGGGCAGGAAGAGTTACTTACATGGAGAAACTTGACAAATACTATGTCAGTCAAGTAATGAAGGTCAATATCAAAAGTGAAGTCATGTTGCTAGTATGTACCTTTGATAAGATTTGATGAAAATGGCATTTTACCGCTAAGGTCTTTCTTTCAAAAACTCATAGCTCCAGTTTAATCATGAAGAAAACATCACTCAAATCCCAAGTTGACTTAAATTCTACCAAATGCTTGTCTAGATCTTCTCAAAACTGTCAAACTCATCAAAAAACAAAGAGTATCTGAAGGGAACTGTCACAGCAAGGAAGAGCCTCAGGAGACATGACTATTAAATGTAATGTGTGTTCTAGATGGGAACTGGAACAGAAAAAGGGAAATTGGAGAAAATTTGAATAAAGAATGGACTTTAGTTAAAAATAATGTATCAAGATTGGTTCATTAATTGTAACAAACGCAGCATACTAATATTAGATGTTAATATTTGTGGAGCATGACATCTGCAAAAATGGCGGAGTAGGGAACTCCAAAGGCCCATTCCTCCACAAAAAATAAACTGTCAGAACTTTATTGTAACTATAAAAACGAATTAAATTTTACAGCGACAAAATAATGCTTAATCAAGAAAACAGGTGAATTTTAATAACAGAGCCTGTGGCATTTAACTGACCCTGGCCCCATCCCCTGCTCCCCAGTTTGGTGACACCCTTTAAGGCAATAGCCCACCTGCCTGTCATAGGTTCCTAATATGGAAGGAAGTAGAATAGACCTTATTCTAAGAGAATGTTGGTTGTTTGTTTTGACTTGTCTGCTGTTTCCTGAAGGACAGACTCAAAGGGCTTGTGTTTATTTCACTTAACTCAGATTTCTCCCATTGTTGAGGTGGCTACTCAGGGAGCATTTATTCAAAGCATGTAAGGTGCCCAGCCAGTGTGAGCATCAACCTATGAACCAGGAGGTCAGAGTTCAATCTCCAGTGTGGGGCAGCTGATCAATGATTTTCTCTCATCATTGATGTCTCTCTCTCTCTCTCTCTCTCTCTCTCTCTCTCATAAATTAAAATATTTTTTTAAAAAAAGAAAAACACTTAAGGTCAACTGTATTAGCCACTGCTGCTGGGATAATGGATAACAAGTTGGACAAAAAAATGGACTAATTGAAAAGTCTAGGAAGAAAGGCTAGGGAATGAGAAGTTATGCAGAAAAGGGCATGGATAAGCTTTCACATATTCCTAGGAATGGTAAGAACACACACATGCCCAGGGCAGGGGCATGTTCAGAAAAGACCCCAGAAGGCGAAAAGCTGTTATCTCTGGCTGACCTTCAGGCTTTATTCAAACAAGAAGTGAAGGTTAAGATAGAGGGGCAAGCTTCCATGCTGAATGTTAAAGGCATTCCCCAACACACCGAACTGAGGCCGTATACAAAACTGGAAGATTTTTAGTTTTCATGTCTTACTGTTTGTTTGTGGGTGTGTGTTTTGTTCCGGGAGTTAAGAAAAATTTTGCGAAATCACTTGTTGACCACAGAGAATTCAGTGGCTATACACAATAAAGGACACAGACTCTTAAAAACTAGTTCAGAAAATTCACTAAACAACTACTATAATGAGAAGCAACAACAAAGTCCAATGACGTGGACAGAAAATAAAATTTCAGAAAGGCTAAGAAATGTCTTTGAGCCCACTAGTCAAACCCAGTTCTGGCTTGACCACCAAGTCCATGCAATTTCTACCACACCATTCTGCCTTAGAGGAAGACTCAGCCCAGGGCTCCACCAGATTCTTCTCCCAGTGAACAAAACAGGGTAGAGGGTGGGGTGAAAGGTTGGGGCAAACTATGGATCCAGAGGAGGAATAGAAGAAATGGGAAGATTTTCACTTGAGGGCAACCTCAAAAGATAATACTGAAAATATAATCAGACTTTTGATGTAGTCAAAATTAACATCCAGTTAGCATCTCTTACTGATAGTTATGCTTAAAGAATCTCTGTCTCTTTCTTAGGCTCAATCTATATTATCAGAAGCTCCCCTACCTCTTCCACCGCTTTATTATGCTCTCTTGTGTCTCTCAGGGATTAATAGTGGAATGAATTTAAGAGAAAAAGAAGTCCATCTATACCCACAATAATGTCCTTTACATAATATCCCATTAAATATGGTATTTCTTAAGTAGAAATACATCAGTTTTATAAAATAGATTCATATTCACCAGGAAGTTCCATACTGATGAGACAGAACTTATTCTTTGAAAAGATGAAGAATCTAATCCATCTTTAGCATTTTACCAGATTACCAGTTTACTAATCTCCTACTGAGATGATCAAAGAATTTTTTTTGAAAGGAAAGCCTTGCTTATCTATTGAAAATCAGGTAGAATGCAACCTACACATGCCGCATCCAAATTCTTCATTTGAGACAGGGACTGAAGTGCAGTATTAATACACCCACCATCTATTCTCACTGAAGCACCAGGGCTGCAGCCCTACAGCCCCTGGCCTTCCCCAAGGAGACTATGCCTGCAGCTCAGTCATCATCTGACACAGGGACGATAGGACCAACATAAGGGGGAAGTTCACAGATCCTGGTGTGACTCATTTCCCTTCTGTAAGGTGTTGCTCACCACAGGCCAACTCACCACCATTTATTACTCTCTGAGTAGAAGTGCTCATAGCTACACTTATTGCTCAGGGATGTGCCTACAGACATATCACAGGCCTGCTCTGCTCTCTGATGCACATCTGCCCACTCATGTAGAAGGAGCTCATTCAGGCAAAAATTCTGATTTCCAATTATAAATGTGAGCAGAAACCCAAAATATCAGTTGATATGTGAGAAAAATAAGAGAATAGAAGAGAAGCTCCTGTGCGTTCTCAGAGTAACTTCCCCCACTGAAAAGTCTAATGCAATAAAATGATGAGAATAATATTAGTGATGATAGTTAATATGTATATGGGATTCAAGTTTCAGGCACTGTTCCAAATTATTTACATACATTTTTAAAATTTAATCCTTGTAACAATGATTATTGATTCCATTGATGTGAAAACTGAAAAGAGGAAAGATGAGTATTTTGCCCAAGGTCCCACACTTAGTAGGGAGCAGAGGATAAAAGCCTGGGATATCAAGTGCTAGCATCCATTCTCTTAACCCCTGGGCTATATATTCCCTTTCAATTAGACTTATGGACATTTTTTGCATATTTATTATGCGGCAGGCACAGTAGCAAGCATTTTACATACATTATTTTATTTAATCTTTATAATACATCTGTTTGGGAGGTATAATAACTTTATTTTAAATCTAATTCATATTGTCAGTGAGATTCTAGAAGATATTGTCTTAATCAGCTCAGACTGCTATAACAAAACACCATAGGCTGGATAGCTTAAACAACAGACATTTACTTCTCACAGTTCTGGAGACTAGGAAGTCCAAGATCAAGGTGCCAGCAGATGACGCCCCTGGTGAGAGCTCTCTCCCAGACTTGCAGACAGCTGCCTTCTCACTGCATCCTCACATGGCAGAGAGAAGACACTCTGGTGTCTTTTTCCTCTTACTATAAAAGTACTAATTCCATCCTGAGGACTCATCTTCATGACCTCATCTAAACTAATTAGCTCCCAGAGACCCACCTCTTAATACAATTACATTAGGGGTGAAGGCTTTAATATATGAATTTGGGAGGAACACAGACATTCAGTCCATAACAAATATAAAAAAGTAAAATAGAAATATGCTACCATGAAACAAGATTAATATAAAATCAAAGTTTTTAGGAAATAAATATTTCAAGAGTTTTTCTATCTCTGCTACATTTCTCCACAATCACAAAAATTATACACATATCAATATCAGAATGAACACTGCCAAAAATCAGATTATTAATTAGACATCCCAGTTGACTGTGTCATAGAGAACCGGAAGTGAAAAACATTATCTAGTTCAGAAGCCTCACTTTTAAAGAGAATTCAGTAAGCAATGAGAGGTGAAGGGCCCACCCAGGATATCTTCAATATATTATTTTGAACACATTACTTAGCTCTTTAATCTTTAGTGTCTCCCTCTGCAAATTCTCCTTTAATTGCTATGATGATTAAACTGGTTAGTGCATATAAAGCACTTAGCACTATACTTGGAATATGGTTAGTAAATAACACATGACTTTATTCCTATTATTATTATCATTATTGTCACTGGTGGCAGACAGAGGTCTCCTGATGACCAATTCAGTGTTTCTTTCACATTATCACTCTGACCCATTTTAATAATATTTTTTTCTAGCCAATCAGCAAAATCACCAATGTTTATACTGTCAAAGAGTTTTTTCAAATGAGTTCCTTTATTTGATCACACCAGCTAAGAAACTTTCATTTGGGAAAATCACTTAGGAAAAACATAGCTTATAGTTATATTTAATATGAGAAACTAAATAATGTATATGAAAGTATTTGATAAACTGTTAAGTGCTATACAAGTAAGATACCATATATTTTATTGGATTGAAGCGCTAATAGAGTGAGAGGGTTGAGAAGAAATAGCCACAGATCAGAGAAATAGAATATGATCATGGCATCTGTGGATAATAAGGATGATGTGTGAGTGAGCCAGCATAATGGATAAAGCTTAATATTCAGGAGCAGAAGAGAGGCCAGCACTCCAGAGCTATCCCATCTATAGGGTAGGCACCAGACCCATGTGGCTACTTGAATTTAAATTAATTGAAATAAAACATGACTTAAAATTTGATTCCTCAATGGCACTAGCTACTGTACACATTAGTCATACCACAAGTGATAAATAATTATATGTAGCTAATGTCTACCCTATTGGACAGAGAAGATATTATGACAATTCCACCATTGCAGACAATTCTATGGTATGCACAGCTTTAAATAAATGATGTAGGAAAGAGGAGACTTGATGTTTTTCCAAAGAACCAAAACAATTAAGAGAGATAGTTTTATTTCATGGTTGACCGTGATTTATAGCTTTATAGTTTTTGATACTTCCTGGGTTTGACAAATTAGCATATATTATTTCAGGAAACTGTTTGGTGTTATTGGTTTTTAATGAGAAAATACAGCTGTCTCCTCATTCTAACTTAATTCTCAGCAACTGTTATTTACTATCTCTTCTGCAACAACCCGGTCCTAATACCCCAGGCTCAATCTTCATTGCACATCTAGTGAAAAATTGCCCTGAATTAAGATGATACTTTTGATTGTACAAGCAATTCCATAAAAGTTTCTAACAAGCTCAGAAGCCTGCACAGTCTAGAATAGTATCTTATGCCTAGCACTCCATTCAATCTGTGTGTCCTTCAATTTAAAGAGGCTCATATAACCAAATCTGCTTAAAGGGTTGGCTAATCCTGGTCTTAGAACACATATTGTTATATCTGAATCAACTAAAAACCTTTAATGTACAACTGATGCAAGTTATTGGTCAGAATGCCCAAAAGAGAGCTGAGACTGTACTATTTTATAGGGCTTGTATTTTATCAATTTGAACAACTTCATGTGTTGAAGCATGATTACAGAGTGATTTTGCTTTTTTCTTGATCCATTAAGGTCACAGAGTGATTGTGGCCGGTGTTGCTGCTTTGTGAAACTGTTTATGTTCAACAGGAGAACAGCATGGCCTAACCATGAGTGGCAGGCCTGCTCCTAGCAACATCAAAGCCTCTCTGATCCTGCAAAATCAGTTCTTAGTTATATGGAAACATCAACCAAGGAATATAACCTAATCCCGAAAATTATGATGGCTTCCCTGAGGAACTGACATTTAAACTGAGAGTATAAAAGTTAAAAGGTCACCCTAGCCAGTTTGGCTCAGTAGACAGAGCCTCAGCCTGCTGATCAAAGGGTCCCAGGTTTGATTCTGGTCAAGGACACTTACCTTGGTTGCAGGCTCCTCCAAGAAAACCAATCAATGTGTTTCTCTCACATCAATATTTCTCTGTCTCTTTCCCTCTCTCTTCCACACTCTCTAAAAATAAAAAATATCCTCGGGTGAGGATTAAAAAATAATAGTAATTTTTTAAAAAATAAAAGTCAAAAGGTCTTCTGTTGTCACAGCCCAGTGGTTCACTTAGCCTTTTCTTCTGTTTCCTTCCACTCACCAACACTATTTTTTCCTACAAGTGAATTATGCATAGAAAGCACATACCAAAGCTGGCTTCTTAAACCATTCCAAATCTCCTCTAATGTAAGAACATTCCATGACTGTGGAGTTTCTATGGGTAGTAACTGCTAAAAGTTCTTGTGAGAAAATAATCATGATAATGTTGATGATGATGATTATGATGCCTGTTCAATTTAAAGGGTAAAGTCAGTGGTAAATAATACACACAAAAAAAGATATATTTAAACAGATCACAGGTTATTGGACAGAAAATAAAATAATCCAATATTTCCTTTCAAAGCTGTGTTTCTCAAGTAGAGTGTAATACTAAAAAAAAATGAAAGATTTGGTCTTCAAAGTTAGTGACTTGAATTTCATTGATACCCAAGAAAAAGTGAGAAAGAAAATATATCCTTTTTTTCTCCCTTATTTCAAATCTTGTTAGTGTAAATGATGTTTAAAAAGTGTATCCTGCTGAATTAATTGAACCTTCCTACAAACTCATCTGATCAAAATCTTTAAATCTCATACAATTCCATGTCTTCAAAAGACTTTAGAAAGTTAGAGAAAATTAAAGCCGTGGGCCAATGGGGTGAACATCCCACCTACTGTTAGGCTACACAATAGATGATGTAAGTCAAACCCTTCCATAATCTAGCAAAACAGAGCACCCCTCTGGCTATGCATCTCCACGGGGAAGAGTGCACCCTGATCTTTGATGCAGAGAGCCCACGAGGGAGAATCCGGATGCCTATGCACTGAGTGATTTGGGACATTTCTTACTACTTAGTTTGGATATTTGCACTCCAAGTGGCACTTTTATTTTGAATATTTACTTTCAAGAGTAAACTATGACAATAGTAAAACATGACAGATGAGTTATTTGTATTTTTCTGGCATCAGTGTACATCTCAAGTAGTCATTTTTGTTATTTTAGTTATAAGTTCAGATTTAAAATCAACAAATACCTATGAGGACCCCATAATTTGTCAGAAATTTTGCTGAGTGCTTTCACCTCACTGCCATGCAACAATGTGGTGGAATAAATATTAATAAGCCTATTTCTTTTCTTTTAAGAACAGTTAATAGGAAACCATATTCTTCCACATATAAAGTCCTACTAACGGTAGTAGGTTTTAGCATATGAAACAGCACAGGAACCTCATCTGTGATCAAGAAACAATCTTCAGCCTGGCCGGCATGGCTCAGTGGTTGAGCATGATATATGAACCAGAAGGTCATGGTTCGAATCCCAGGCAGGGCACATGCCCACATTCCGGCTCAATCCCAGGTGTGGGGCGTGCAGGAGGTGGCCGATCAATGATTCTCTCTCATCATTGATGTTTCTATCTCTCTCTCCCTCTCCCTTCCTCTCTGAAATCAATAAAAAAATATATTTTTTAAAGAAACAATCTCCAAAGTACATTTAGTACAGACTCAGAATCCTTGAAAATTCATTCAGAGATCCAAAATGTAAATCCACGTAACAGATCTCTTGTATAGATATAGAACCTGAATACAGTTGGAACCCAAATCAATTTCATAAACACTCATAAATATGTCTGTGTGATTACTAGGTGCCAAAACCAGTGCACAGCATTTAAGCACCAGTTTGAGACTGCAGGGGCTAATTGCCCAAGAACACAAAATACTACCTGGAAATTTTATTTCCCAGTACAATATGCAGTAGTGGGTGTCTAGAAGTTAAAGCACTCTTTGATTTCACATTCCTTTTGTACTGCTAAATATTTGCCAACATATCTTGTACACTCAGACATATTTTTAAAGGTTGTGAATTCTACTAATTAACATGATACAAGCCAATTGGAAGCACAGCCTCCACAGAGAAGGGGCAGGAGAAACTGCCTGACAAGAACACCACACTGAGTCAGGAGCCGCTGAACTCTCTATGTCCTTTCCCCCACTGCTCTGTTGTGCACTGTTGTGCATATTTACAAGTGAATTTGCTCAGTATTTCTGTTTTTGTAAATAATTATGTGTGTGTATGTTGAAAAAAAGGGAAAATGTATATGAACATTTATTTTGGCCATTTTATTGTGATATGTAGCTAACAATGGGTCAGATGCTATTAGTTGCTATCTGATGTACCAAACATAAACAAACAGTGAAGCAGGCTCAAGATCCTCCCCAGATTTGGAAAACAGAGGAACGCGACGGTAACCTGCAAAAAAAATCATATCTAATTAGAACAATAAAAAGAAATTAACCAGCAATGGCCTCGATAGTGCTACTGAGAAAGAATATATCTTTACTAAGCATACCATAAAAACTCTGGCTACATAGTTTTACTCATCTTGCATATTAATTTTCAACAAAATAAAATAAGTTTCTATTCTGGTTTTCTACTGATTTACACTGAGGTCACAGCTCAGCAACTCCCTTCAAAGTGCAAGGTCTCCAAAATTAGCCACCACCCTTCTGCTTCAGACTCTGTCTCCTAGGTATATTTCACATGGTGTTAGAAAAGTAAGCATATTGAGATGAGGTCATTGGGAGTACAATGTAAATCAGCCCGTAAGGTGATGCAATAAACAGGCAGCCTTGAAAAGAGTCAAGAAAGGATCATCTTGAGCTCCCAGTCTCTTCTCCTGAGGTGGGAAGAATGAGCCACTGCTTCTCCCTTCTCTAGGATTCCCATCCTTCATTTTTTATGGTAGCCGTGACTATTCCTAGCTGAAACACAAAGCTATGATCCATGTACAGAAATGCTCATATATGCCAAGTTTGTCTAATTAGTCTGCCTATTGATCCCACACCCCAATCCCATATCCAATATGAGCACACATTTCTGTAATTTCACCAAGAGAAAACATGTGTCAATATGTAAAATCTCCTTTATATCTGGATGTCATGGATAGAGCTATTTGGTATATCAAAGTCTGTCTTTGGTAAAAAGTTATAATTGTCAGCACAATCATCTTACTTTTAGGCATATTACCTTTGCCCATGCATAAAAGTGGTATAGTATATTGCCCAAGAAATTCATTTTCGGCTATTATATTTTGACTTTCCACAACAAAACGTATCAATGCCAATTCTGGCACCTGGATAATAAATGTGAACGTTTCATTCCATCTTGGACTAAAAGCTGAAACATAAAGGAATAGATAGAATCAAAAAATCATAGACAATATTTATAGGGAAATTTTTGTAACATCTATTCTCCCAAAATTTTTCTCTTCAATACTTTAATAACAGTAGCTTGTGTTTTAGATCATTTTAATTTTTAACTCACACACTGAGAAAATAATGACAATAACAACATTTTTGAATATTTATTATTGCTGAGCAATATTCTAAGAGCTTTATTTTTTAAATATATTTTATTGATTTTTTACAGAGAGGAAGGGAGAGGGATAGAGAGTTAGAAACATCAATGAAAGAGAAACATTGATCTGCTGCCTCCTGCACACCTCCTACTGGGGATGTGCCCACAACCAAGATACATGCCCTTTACTGGACTTGAACCTGGGACCTTTCCCACAGGCCGCCGATGCTCTATCTACTGAGCCAAACCAGTTAGGGCAAGAGCTTTAAGTAGATACTGTCATTTAATCCTCACAACTGCATCAGGGTAACTGTTAAATTCATAGATGAAAACACTGATCCAGAAAGATGCTACATAATTTCCTAAGGGTTCAGATTCACAGCCATTAAATGACAGGTTAAGATCTCAAGTAAATGGAGTCTGATTTCAGAGCAGAAATGTTTAATCATTATGCAATATGACTTCTGTGTTTAGGCCTTTCTTTAACAAAGAATTGAGACATGAAGAAGTAACATTGCTTTTCTATACCAGGTCCTATCATGGGCAGAGCACCGTGGACAGTTGTGGGACTGGAAGCTAGATAGTAAGTGCTCTAAAGCCAGCTTTTGATCTTTGGTTTGACTAAGTGCTCATTTTTATTTATTTTTTTAATATATTTTATTGATTTTTTTTACAGAGAGGAAGGGAGAGGGATAGAGAGTTAGAAACATCAATGAAAGAGAAACA
Source organism: Myotis brandtii (assembly GCF_000412655.1). Taxonomy (NCBI): domain Eukaryota; kingdom Metazoa; phylum Chordata; class Mammalia; order Chiroptera; family Vespertilionidae; genus Myotis; species Myotis brandtii. Next base: position 1,471,823 of record NW_005358943.1, on the reverse strand, counting down.
TTGATCAGCTGCCTCCTGCACACCTCCTACTGGGGATGTGCCCACAACCAAGATACATGCCCTTGACTGGACTTGAACCTGGGACCCTTCAGTACGCAGGCTGATGCTCTATCCACTGAGCCAAACCAGTTAGGGCCAAGTGCTCATTTTTAAAGTACAAAGTTGATGAATAATGTATGTTTCTAGCAAAATAGATCATCCCAAACAACAATCTCTTGTCAAAAAAGAAATCCAATTGTGTTGCAACATGACCCAAATCTACACTAATAAAAGACAAAGATGCTAATTGACCGTAACTTCACTATGCCCTAAGCCACGCCCACCAGCCAATCAGAGCAACTATATGCAAATTAACCCAACCAAGATGTTGGCCGGCAGCCACGGAGCTGGACAAGCAGGAGGCTTGGTTGCACGGGCGATGGAGGAAGCCAGGCTTCCCACCAGCCCTGAGCTGGCTGAGGCTTGCTCTATCCACTGAGCCAAACCAGTTAGGGCCAAGTGCTCATTTTTAAAGTACAAAGTTGATGAATAATGTATGTTTCTAGCAAAATAGATCATCCCAAACAACAATCTCTTGTCAAAAAAGAAATCCAATTGTGTTGCAACATGACCCAAATCTACACTAATAAAAGACAAAGATGCTAATTGACCGTAACTTCACTATGCCCTAAGCCACGCCCACCAGCCAATCAGAGCAACTATATGCAAATTAACCCAACCAAGATGTTGGCCGGCAGCCACGGAGCTGGACAAGCAGGAGGCTTGGTTGCACGGGCGATGGAGGAAGCCAGGCTTCCCACCAGCCCTGAGCTGGCTGAGGCTTCTGTTCATGGCAACAAAGTTTCAATTATAGAAGACAAATAAATCCCAGAGACCTGCTTCCAGCCAGCCTCCACTGGGAGCTTGGGTGGCTGGGGGTTGTGGCCAGCCTGCAAAAGCCATCAGCCCCTCAACCAGACTGGCCAGGCACCCCAGCAGGGACCCCTAGCCTGAAGGGGCTGTGGCCAGCCTGCAAACAGCCATCAGCCTGTTACCCAGGCTGGCCAGGCACCCCATAAGGGACCCGCAGCCCTGATCCGGGACACCCTTCAGGGCAAACCAGCCGGCCCCCTCCCATGCACCAGGCCTCTATCCTATATAATAAAAGATAATATATAAATTGACCCTAACAGCAGAACGACTGGGAATGACTGGTCACTATGACACACACTGACCACCAGGGGGCAGATGCTCAATGCAGGAGCTGCCCCTGGTGGTCAGTGCTCTCCCACAGGGGGAGCTCTGCTCAGCCACAAGCCAGGCTGACAGCTGCCAGTACAGCAGTGGTGGTGGGAGCCTCTCCTGCCTCCTCAGCAGCGCTAAGGATGTCCGACTGCAGCTTAGGTCTGCTCCCTGCTGGCAAGTGGACATCCCCTGAGGGCTCCTGGGCTGTCAGAGGGATGTCTGACTGCCAGCTTAGGCCGGATCCCCCAGGGAGCGGGCCTAAGCCAGCAGGTGGACATCCCCCGAGGGGTCCCAGACTGCGAGAGGGCACAGGCCAGGCTGAGACACCCTCCCCCCCCCAGTGCACAAATTTTTGTGCACCGGGCCTCTAGTCATCCTTTATTTAAGCATAATTTAATGGAATCAAGAAATTCACATGCAGATCAAATATAATAAAGAAATCACTTAATAAATACTCAGAGGTTCAGAGAAAAATATGCATTGTTTTTCATGGACAAAGGCAATGCTATGCCTGCTATGTCAATAGCTTTTGTTCTTTGAGTTACATCTCCAGAAACATTAAAGAATTTGTGGCTAATTATACATTGTCTGTGGTCACAAATGTGAATTTACTAGACAGTCATACAGGATTCCCACAAAAATATTGAACTAAGTGACTCATGTTGGAATAATGACTGTATTACCTTTTTCTAAGAGGGGAAATAATCCCATAAAGGGACTGGTTTAAGAATCAGTTCTTTATAGATATTGCTAATGTCAGCACAAAATTCTTATACTGATTGATTCTACCTCCTCCAACCCTACTCTAGTATAAACTCTCTCTCTCCCTCTCTCTTTCTCTCTGTCTCTCATACACACAATCACATGACCATCTCCAATAGAACTTTCTTATTTTATTTCATACTAATCTCTTTTAAGTAACCTGTACTCCACTCATCTTGAACTTCTTTACTTTTCCTCAGTATGTTTGAATTTTTTCTCCATATTTTATCACTCATATTATTCCTTTTGCCTTAAATGCTCTTGTCCTCGATCTCTGTAAAAAATTCTGACTCTTTGGCTCAGTGGATAGAGCGTCAGCCTGCGGACTGAAAGGTCCCAGGTTTGATTCCAGTCAAGAGCATGTACCTTGGTTACAAGCACATCCCCAGTAGGGGGTGTGAAGGAGGCAGCTGATCGATGTTTCTAACTCTCTATCCCTCTCCCTTCCTCTGTCTGTAAAAAATCAATAATATATATATATATTTTAAAATTCTGACTCTCCAAGAACTATCTCCAAATTTGCTTTTTCCACTACAATTCTTTATACTTTTCTTAAAGCACTAATAATTCTTTAATTGTTTTACTTGTATTTCAATCCCCATACTGGACTGTGAACTATTTGTAACACAGTTACTTGGGACTGACAAAATAACACACTTAATAAACCAAGATTTTAAGTTTCCTGGTACTTAGCATTAGGCTTTTAACATAATGGGCAGATAGTAGGCATCAAAGGGGATTATCACCCAAGAAGAAAAAAACTAATATAACTTCACCTGCTTTTCTGTCAGTGTCATTAAGCCTATAGCATATTTCCAGACTCTGAAGTGAAGTCCACTATACTTTGGGGATATCAACTCAAAGAAGATTCTAGACTCAAATATCAGTTCCAAGGTTTCTTCCAAGGTGATCTGACTAAGAGTCAATCCCAGGACTCTATACTTGTCTAACTTCCTGAATGACTTCAACCTCAGGGAAGAAATGACAATGTCAGTACTGTACTACATAAAATATCATGAGACCCTGGAACACTGAAAATCTTACCAAAGTCATTTCTTCCATTCCTACATTTCCCTTCTGGCAAAAATGACTGGATTATGAATCCAAATACTGTATGAGTAGGTTTCTATGGAAGCCTTAGCCTGTGTCAGAAGCCACAGACTTTTAAAATAATTCAAGCAGTGAAATACAAATGTGTAACATGCTCTATCAGAATAATCACGAGTTCTTCATTTTACATGGAGGCTGGAAGCTAAGTCAATTTTCAGCCCTCAAAATGTCTCCCTTACTTCAGTGATATTGGAGAAAACATAAAAAGGAGGTAAAAGTGAAAAAAGTATAATTTTTTTCAGATAAAATTTTGTATCTGTAATCTGAAAATATATCTAAATAACATTAAATTATTATCAAATTGCTTTTGCTGCATATAACACTTCTATCATCTTAAAAATAATGCAAAACCTTTGCCTTATGAATATTAGATATCAAAACTCTGTCAATATATAATTTTTAAGCTTTTCAACAAGAAGTCTAATAGAAGTTCAATGAAATATGTTAGGAGCTCACCATTTTTTTTAACTACATGAGTCTGCTGTTTCACTTGATCATTTGGAACACCAAAAATTTCTATAATCACTAATGTGTCAGCTTTGTTAGATGATGAATGAATACTGGGAGGCAACTGGATACCACTGATAACCTGTGCAAAAATATTTGAATACAAGAATTTAACACAATACCAAACTGCAGCACCATTTAATTTCAAAACAAAATATGAGCATTAAGCTAAGTGAAATAAGCCAGTCAATGAAAGAAAAATACCACATGATCTTACTCATTTATGGATAATTAAGAACAATATAAACTGATGAGCAAAAATAGATACAGAGGCAGAGCAGCATCGAACAGACTGTCAAACTACAGTGGGAAGGCCGGGGAGGGTTGGGGGATGGGGTAAGAGATCAACCAAAGGACTTGTATGCATGCATATAAGCATAACCAATGGACACAAGACACTGGGGTGGGGGGTGGGGGTAGGGGAAGCTAGTGGAAGGTCAAGGGGAGAAAAAAAAAGAGACATATATAATACTCTCTGTAATACTTTAAGCAATAAAACAATTAAAAAAGTAAAAATAAATAAATAAATAAAATAAGTATTGTAAAAAAAATTGACCGATTTTAAGTCAGTTTCCCTAAAAACATTGTAAGTGTATAATAATGTAAAATTTAAAATATACTTTTATCCTCAAGTACCAATAGGTGAATACCAGAAACATGTCTAAATTATTCCGTTTTAGTAATATGTGATTATAATAGAATCCACATTGTCCAAGGTTCAACATGTGTTTTTATTTTAAAAATGCTTGTTATGACTGTTAAAAAGCAATCTTAAAAGCATTGTATGACCACCTTCAATTGTAATTCAGGCTGAGATATCTGCATCATGGATTATTTTCAAATTCTTATTATATATATATATATAGATATATATAGATATATATCTATACAAATAAAAGAGAAACATGGTAATTAGCGTACGACC
>NW_005358943.1:1417325-1466796 GCF_000412655.1 Myotis brandtii | reverse complement strand
GCCCTGCTCTGAGCCCGACCAGGGGCTGCACCTAGGGATTGGGTGTGCCCTCTGCCACCCGGGAGCAGGCCTAAGCCAGCAGGTTGTTATCTCCCGAGGGGTCCCAGACTTCGAGAGGGCCCAGGACGGGCTGAGGGACACCATTCCCTCCCCCCCAAGTGCACATGTGCACTGGGCCTCTAGTGTGTATATATATATATATAGCAAAAATTAGAAGCATTATCATTATTACTTCTGAAATGTAAGAAAAAGCATCACTATTTCCTAGATAGCATTTTATGGTAATATAATTTATATGTTTAGATAATTTATCACAAATTTATATTATCTGTTGTTGTCTATATTATCATACATAACCTAAGTCTGACTAAATTCAGTATTTCACATGCATATTAGGAACCAGGTATAAGAAAAAATGCTTAAAAAACTATTAATTAGTTTTACTTAGCCTTTTATTAGTCAAGCTAATTGTGGAAGCAAAAACTTATTTTATTTTAAGGAATAAAGTTTGAACAAAAATCAATATTTGAAGTCTTCTTAATTAATAAAATGTACTAATGTAAAAATTTAGGTATGACTTCAATTTTTGAAGATTATACTAAAGAGAAACAAATAAAAACTTAAGTTTGAAAAGAAAAATAAAGAGGAAGAGAAAGAAAAAGAAACCCCCAAATTTTTCCTTTTCTTCATCCATATGTTATGGCAGTACCTAGAAACCAGAGTGATGGTGCAAATATTTAGCAACCAGTATGGAATGGGCATTGGTCAGTCAGCATAATTAGACATGAATGTAATTAGAAAGAAAATTGATCATAAGCAGCTAGTATACCAATATCAGAGCCTACCAGCTGAATATCAGATCTGCAGATAATAGACCCTTACCAATATGGAGAAGGTTCTCTATTAGTACACCTCCTGTCCAAAAGAAAATTGTCTAACTAAATAATAATGATTGAATATAAGAACTGAAAAAGAATTTAGGGATTATTGTTCAAATAGTTTATGCACTCTGACTCACAAAACCCTTCAAGGGACAATTGCAGAGGATGGATGTCAAACAGAAGCCCTCAGTAGCTCTGCTTTCATCTCTTGGGCTTATGCATAAAATTTGGAACTTAAAATAATGGCTTCATAGTTTTTATAAGCTCAAAAATAACTTACCTAATTCAAAACTCTTAGTTTGCAGATGACAAAGACTAAACCAAAAATGTTGAATAACATTATCAAGGGCATCAGAAAGCTAATAAAACTAGGTCTTTTCCCAAGTCATGCCCTCCACAATTTGTATAAGTTATAATGTAATCACAAATCTCCTTAGAATAATCAAAGCAGGAGGGAAGACCCACATGGCCAGGGCAGCAGCTTTGTGGGAAAATTATTAACCCTGTCTGTTTCACAACATGTCACTCATTCCCCTACATGAGACCTCTTATAATACAAACAGATGGCTTTTGTAAACATCTGTGCATACTAGCTATTGTCCATCTTTGCTTTATCAATAAAAAAGCATGTATAGTCTCTTCATTAAGCATGAAAAAGAAATCATCCATTCAATTAACCTGCATGTCCTGAGCATGCACTTTGTGTCAGGTACTGTGGATAAGGATTGAAAACACAGTCCTTGCCCTTAAAAGACCCTCCGTCAAGTGGGGGAGAATGACAAGTACTATAAGCAAATTAACAATTATAATACAGCGTGGTAAGTGTCTAATATATGCATGCATAGGGTGTTATAAACACAGAAGGAAATTACAAAATGAAAATGAACACAATTAAGTGTAGGGAAAAGCTGCCAAAAAGAAGTGACTCTTATGTCTTAAAAAATGAGGCAGCACACAATAAGCATGGAACAATAGTTCAGTCAAAGAAAACAGCATATGCTATACATGGAAGTGTCATCATGGACAGAAAAGGAGGCTTCCTTATGGTTGAAGAACAAAGTGAAAGGCTAGAAGTAGTGAGAGATGGGGCTAGAGAAGTATGCCATGGCCTGACTAAGAAAGCAATCAGAGACACAAATAAATACTAAGTAGGCAAGATAAGGTTAGCATTGTAGCAAAATCTCTCTCTTCAACTTGTGAAAGATGGATCAAGAGAACTAAGGTTATCTGAAAACTCCTTAGGAAGCCAAAAGAATAGAAGTGATAGAGGTAACAAATTCCTAAAATAGGACAGCAGCAAATAACATCAGATCAGCTGACTGGATAAGGGAGACATTTAGGAGTCGGATCCATAGAATTTAGAGATGGTTGGACATAGGAAGTGAAGGAGATGTGGGAGAGAAAAATGCCTCCCAATTTTTCAACCTGAGTTAATGGAGTGAACGAGTTCAACTTAATTCCCTGAGCTTTACATAAAAGTATATTTGACTAGAAAGTAATGTTTAGGCTTTACTATTTTAAGTTTGACAGAACAGTGATAAAATAGGTATGGATGTTAAGTAGGCTATTAAAAATATACTTTTATATTTCCAAAATGAGGCCAGATTAAGGATTTGAGTATTGTTGGTGGTTGAAATCATGAATGTATATAAAAGGACACAAGGAGAATGTTTAGTTTGAGGGGAGGATTAAGAAAAAGCCTTAGGTGACATAAATATTTTAGTGGAGGTACAGAAACAGGAACCCACAAATGAAAGTGAGAAAGAATTGTTTAGCAGGGAAGAAAAAAAAAAAGGAGACAGAAAAGCCACAGAAGCCCAGCAAGTTTTGTGTGCAGTAAGAAAGGATCTTAAAGGATGGCTGATTCATCTATTCTCACTAGAACTAGAACAAATAGACTAGTTGCTTAAAACAACCAGAATAATACAACTATTTGTATTTTTCATTCGTGCCAAAAAGCAACAGAAAGAATATTTTCAGATATGCAAGGATGCTGAAGTAGCATCCACCTATATTATGTATAAAGATTAGCAGAAATTTAAAAGGTATTAAAGGAATTCAATGGCACTCAAAATATTAATGTATACTATTGAGCTTATATAATAACCAAAAAAGGAAAAGAAAAAATTATTAACTTTTCTTATTTTGTATTAAAATTACAAAAGGGATACCAAAGTTATAATAACATTGTAAAGTAAGCTTAATGTATAATACTTTGACAGATTCTAGAAAGAATGCCAACTAATTGACCTGGGGCTGTAGGCAATTTCTAGATGTGACTATTCTAGAGGCACAAAATCCCTAAGAACCCGGAGAAAAGTCAGCTATATGTTTCACTGGCACCATTTTCTGCTGTGGCCAGGATCATTTTTGTCCCATTCATCTTTGATGTACTCTCTTCCCACATTAATCTCTGGTAAACAGCTCTTAAACTTCTTCCCATTCTCAGATGGGACAAATTGGCTAGGGCCTATAGTGGATGGAAGTGGTCCCCCAAATCCTGCAACTTTATGTCAGGAGAGGATAGGGCTGAGATGGGAAGAATAGAGGGAGATGCGCAGTCTGGAGGTTTTAGTATTTCCTGCCCCCGTGACATCCAGTAACAGTGGCTGGAGAACTTTCTCCTCGGCCAGCAGAGCCAGCAGAGAGCTACCCTCAGTCTTAACATGAGACACAATAAAACTGACCAAAGTACCAAAATTCCAGCATAGAATCTGAGATGATTCATATGGTTCTATGAACAACCACATACATAGAGAGAGGGACCAAGGAGACCACATTCATCCCATTTATTTTCAAACAACACGTACAGATACAATCTAAAATAGAATTGTTTATAATTAAGTGCAGAAGCTTGGGATTTTTAAGATTGGTGAAATTTTTAAAAAGGAAACAAAAATAGCAGTTAAGTTATAGAAGAATAAGAACGTTTTTGAAAAGACTTTCTGGGGAACAATACATTTTAAACGGCTGCTTATGCTCTCCAGAATTACACAGGATGTAACAAAACAAAAGATGAGATGCGGGATAATAAGATAGAAGCTGGGAGAAATATAAAGTAAGCGATATGAGGTAAATGAAAATTAGGGGGAAACCAATAATGCAGGTGAAAATTCACATCGACATTATAATCAGTAAAGAATAAAATCAAATAGAGAGGAAAATCAAATGCCAAGGGAACAGGAAAATGATGAAGTTGACACAAATTAGTAAACATGAAGAGAAGATACTCAAAGAAATTCTATTAATACTTTTAGTTTCTAAGTAATCAGTAATATTCAGAAATATAAGGGGGGAGGGATTCTGAACTGTAAAAGTCTAATTCTGAGATTAATGAAAAGCAAATAGCTCCTAGCATTGTCTAGTAAAAGTCCTTAAACTTAAGGGAGTCAGGTGGGGGACAGCATATCCACAGGGAATAAGTGGGCTGAACTCAGACTTCTCTATCACAATATAAACTGCCTAAAGACCATGGAATAATATAAATGAACTTCAGAGAGAAGAAAGTTTTAACCTCAATATTTCTATTCACATCATTCATGCAAAAAAGTCAACAGAAAGACATTTTTTGGATATGGAAGGATGCTAAAATACCAGCCACCTGTAATAGCTGAACACATCAACAGAATCTTAAAAAGCATTAAAGGAAATCAATGCAACTCAAAATATTAATGTATACTATCTAACATACAATAACCAGAAAAGGAAAAGAAAAAGTTCATCTACCTTTATTGTAAGTGTAACTGGCTTGCTGTCTTCTGGTGTTTTCTGTGGATTAAACTCTGTTTCAGTATCTCTTAGGAATCGTGGTTTCAAAATATATCCAGAACCACCATTATCCAAAAATTTCCCATTTTGAATGTCCATAGGCACACCAGGGGTCTGGAAATTTAAGGCCACTGTGAGAAAAAAAGTATTTTGACATGGTCAGGAAATAGAATAGCTAAAAACAAAAACAACAACAAGTTAATAGAATCACCGAAACCTAATCATGGGTTATATATCTTCAAACATTTTAAGAGCAAGCCTCATTAGTCAAATAACTCTTGATTCATAAACATTTTCTCCTGCCATGCCTATATCAACATGGTGATTTTCAAAGTTTAATCTGTAAATTATTTTATAGTTTTGAGTCAAAGAATCAAAATGACACACAATATATATTATAGAACAACCATGTACATGTCAGATAACAGCCAGTGAATATGAGAATAAAGAAAATCAGTACATTGCCCAAGCTGGTTTGGCTCAGTGGATAGAGAGTTGACCTGCAGACTGAAGGGCCCAGGGTTTGATTCTGGTCAAGGGCACATGCCCAGGTTGCTGGCTCGATCCCCAGTAGGGGGTGTGCAGGAGGCAACCAATCTATGATTATCTTCATTGATGTTTCTATCTCTCTCTCTCCCTCTCCCTTCCTCTCTGAAATCAATAAAAAAATATATTAAAAAAAAAAGAAAATCACTACATTAAATGCAGGAAGGAAAGATACCAACTCTATCATAAACTTTCAGGTCCAAAGAGATACAGCTATCTTTGGAGAAAATGAAAAAAAGACAGAGCAATAATGTTGTTAAAATATAGGAATACATCCATATAAGCTGGTAAATAGCCACTATATGCATTATCACCTTCCACCATTCCCAAAACCCCACCCCCACCATCCTGACCCTTCTCTCCTCATCTCTTCAAACCTATAGGCCTTGCCACAGTCCTGTAGCAAAAGGGTTAAAACTTGGCACTATTAGTGCCAGTGCTATACCAGCTGACCAATTTGGAACAGGGAGAGTCTAGTAAGGAAAAATAATAAAGCTATGCAATCTCATTCACTTTTCAACTATGAATGCAACAGTTAGTGTAATGTGTAAAAGGTCGAGGTTACTTAATTTGAAGAGGCCCTTAGCAAATCTTTCAAGCAAAAGATTTAATCTTCACTCTCCTCTTACAGCAATTTTGGTTTTCTTTTTCCCTTCCTACACTTCCCTTGCTAACTCTTCATTAATTTATTCCATGCCCCCAACTTTCACCTAGACTTACCCTCTCCAACATATTTAGGAATAACTTCAACTCTTGAAACCAATGATTCATCATTATTGCTTGAATGCAAAACACCCAGGGCCAAAACAAAATCTTCAAAAGAAGCTCTTTCCAAGAATCTTTTATTAATTTATAAAATTCATTTTACCTTATCTTTGCAAAAAACTCAATATCCTTTATAACATACCCATTTGACAACCTATATTCCAAAATTCTTGAGGATTAAAATTAGAAGAGTCTGCTCTTAGTGCTTTGGGGTATATTCTGGTAATGAACTTCGTGGTGTGAAGAATAAAATCATGGGCTAAAAAATAAATTATTAAAACATTGTGAATTTTTTTCAAATAAATTAAATTAACTACTTTATATATACTATATAATTCTACAATAATTCAATAATTTCTATGTGTTATCTTCACAAAAATATTTGCAATTCATGTAAATCAAAATAAATTTATGCCTTTATATTTGACAGTGTAATTCACCATTACTAAGAGGGTAATAATAATTTATCACACAATTTTATGCACACTAATCATTCACTTGAGAAATGAATGTTAAGTCCCATAACATGTTTGAGGGGGGAATTTTTTTATATCTAAATTAATTTCACTTTGACATAAGGATAAATAAAATTCCAAAATAAAATGCATTCATTTTTAAAAAATAAAAGTAGTATCATTCCAGATTTTGCCTTACTTTGGTTTTCACACTAGGACATAATCATATATAAGTCATATAACTTTATGATGCTATTATTAACTCAGTTGGATATTTAATAGATTCCCATGGTTGAATGGGACCTTAAAGTTATCCAATTCAGCTGTCATCCCCAGCCACCACTTCATCTTCCCCCCAAATTCATTCCATTTCTGTTTGCATCCTTCCACTGAAAAAAAACTTACTACCTCCCAATGTTTCTGATGATTTCAATTGTTTTCCTTACTGAGATAAGGTTTATACTTGTAGTGTACATTAACACACACACTGTTTATTTGAATTTATATATTTTTTGTTTCTATTTATATATTCTTTACATTTTTATTTTTATTTCTTGACACTTTATTTTTTATTGCAATCATTTTTTTTAATTTTTCAATTTTAGTTGACATACAATATTATATTAGTTTCAGGTATATACCCCAATGATTGGACATTATATAACTTACTAAGTGATCATCCCAATAAATCTTATAGCTACCTGACATCAGTTATTAGAATTTTATTGGCTATATTTCCTATACTGTATTTTACATCTTCATGACTAGCCTGTAATAATCAATTTGTACTTCTTAATCCCTTCACCTTCATATATTCTATTTAAATCACTTGAGATGCAAAACTAATTTTCACGCTCTACTATTGGACACTCCTTCAAATTTTTTAACACAAATTTTATGTTTCTCTGAGACACCTAGTCTTTATAATATGGTGACCAGTTATGGGATAAATGATTAATGCCTATGGCCCACTGTATTTGCTAGTCAAACTAGAACAGAATCATTGCCATACTCATCCTGAATATTATTCTTTAGGAAGCATTATCAAGTAAAAAGTTAGTTACTAAAGTTAACACTAATTACAGTTAACTTCATCAGCTCTCATTTTTAGAAGTTATACACTCTCTGAGATAAAAGTGTATTTTGAAGCTACTCATGTATAAATGCATGTGTATCCCAGTATCATGATCCCTTATCCAGTCTTACGCTAGATGTTTATCTTTAGGTAAAATGTGTTCTTCTGGGCCTTAATTTTTCTCATCTACAAAGCAATAAGCATGAATAATCACTAAGGACTCTTAACATAATATGCTTTTGTTATTTCTGAGATTAACCATTAGAAATAAAAATATGCTGTTATTCCAAATACAATTCATCTTCATTTTAGATAAATGAAAAAGTCAAATTTTAAAAATAAGAAATAAAACCACATATAATCTTTTCACTAAAATAATAACCACTGATAATATCTTGGTATAAATATTTCGATTCTTTTGCCACATGTACATATTTAATTTTAATTGAATCATATTATTTATTCCCTTTTATGAACTTATTTTTATTTACTAAAATAACATGAAAATCATTCCACTTCAATAATATTCACCTACCACATTATTTTTAACTAGAGGCCAGGTGCACGAAATTTGTGCACAGGGCTGGGGGTGTCCCCTCTGCCAAGCCTGCACCCTCTCCAATCTGGGACCCCTTGGGGGATGTCCAACTGCTGGTTTAGGCCAGATCCCAGGCAGTTGGACATCCCTCTCACAATCCGGGACCACTGGCTCCTAACTGCTCACCTGCCTGCCTGACTGATCGCTCCTAACTGCCTCCCCTGCTGGCCTTGTCACCCCCAACTGACCCCCCTGCCAGCCTGGTCACCTCAAAATGCCCCCCTGCCAGCCTGGTTGCCCCTCACTGCCCCCCTCTGCCAGCCTAGTCACCCCATGCAGCCTGCTGCTCGGACATTTGGTTGCCCCTCACTGCCCCCTCTGCCAGCCTGGTCACTCCTCACTGCCCCCCTCTATCAGCCTGGTTGCCCCTCACTGCCCCCCCCACCAGCCTGCTCACCCCCAACTGCCCCCCTGCCAGCCTGGTCACCCCATGCAGCCTGATGTTCAGTCATTTGGTTTGCCTCACTAACCCCCCTGTCGGCCTGGTTGCCCCACGCAGCCTGTTTTGTCCATCCATTTGGTTTTTTCAGTTGCAACGGTCACTTAGGCTTTTATATATATAGATGACTAAAAAACATATGTATGAACATTTCTGTTTCTTATTTTTCCTTATTATAAACTTAATGCTTATTATGTTTTTAATAATGATGAACTTCCTTGCAGTAGACCTTTGCCTATATCACTAATTATTTACTATTGACTTTGGGTTCAAGAAAAATACTCTATACCAGCCATGGGCAAACTACGGCCCGCGGGCCGGATCCGGCCCGTTTGAAATGAATAAAACTAAAAAAAAAAGACCGTACCCTTTTATGTAATGATGTTTACTTTGAATTTATATTAGTTCACACAAACACTCCATCCATGCTTTTGTTCCGGCCCTCCGGTCCAGTTTAAGAACCCATTGTGGCCCTCGAGTCAAAAAGTTTGCCCACCCCTGCAGTCTATACTCTAGCCAATGAAATGGTGATCCTACACTTTATAACTCTAATTAGAATTACCCAGTCCCTTTTCAGTGTTTGAACAAGTGTTTAATATAATGAGAGTGAGAGAATTATTACTACTTTTGCTGTACCTAAAGGTCCTGTCCCCATGAACAACAGAGAACATTCAATTTTTTGAAAGGACAGGGAATAATAAAGTAGATCATTCAAATTCAAACTCTATTGACAAGACTTTACAGTGAAAAATATATTTGTATCACAACCCAACACACACACAATTATAATTTATAAATAAAATATTCTCACTGCATAAATATACTCACATTATATTACATTACATTATTTTAACTGTGGTCCATGCCTACTGAAGTGATTTTGGTCACTATCTGCAATTTAAAAACAAAAACATCCAAGGTCTAAAATATTCAGTGTCTTTCTAATAGGAAGTTTAAGGAGATGAGCTAAAATATACCTCCAAACACATAGTACCAGTGGCCAGCCTAATGAGGTTAACCAACAAATATATCAAAATCCACGTTTCCAAACAGCCAACAGCCTTTCTCAAGTCAGTTGCAGGTGCTGATTTTTACACAAGATGGTAGATTGCAATTTCTTAGAAACACTTGGAGAGTCACCTGACTGTTGAGTTAGCAACCCATTCCTTTTTAAATTGAGGATATTCCCTGCCATATAAGTCTGAGAAGAGGGCAGGGTCTGCTTCCCATTGTGTTTCCCAGGCTTTGTTGCATCTGGGCTCTACCAAACAGAATAACCCACCTCAGATTTAGAATCAGAACACAGGTAAAAGGAGATACAGAGACAAATGTCCCTCTACAGGTGTGCTGTGGCAATGCTCACACAGCACACACGCCTGGTAGTCTGGCCTGGGTGCGATTTCCTCCCTCTCCTTCACCTCAGACATACAGCCTCCAGGTCTACTTAACTCTACCTCTTAGATCCTACTGAGTCCAAAGAGTTCACCCTGGCTCCACTCTCACTGAGGCCTTCATCGTCTCTTCCCTGTAGCCTTATGTGGCTATCAGAGGCCTCTTTCAAAAACACACCAGAAATCATGTAATTCCTGAGATTTCAATCTTCTCTTGCTCCCCTTTGATTTCAGGACAAAGTTCCTGTTACTTGTAATTTGGCTCTGCCTTTCTGTGCAGACTTGTCACTCTCTGCCCTCCCATGTAAACCCCTCACCACAGCCCCAGCCACCAAAGTGTCCACACTAGACAGTCTCAATCAAAATTTCATGATTTAAAGAAGTTGATTATTGGTTGAGTTCTGTAAAATAAAACTTAATGTACTTGAGGCATACAACCTTTTTAGAATACGCTAAATATGTTGAAATTTTATGAGAATGTAATTTTTAGAAATTCCATTGACCTATCTTGACACCTTAGCAGTGACTATAACATTTAAACATTTCATCTGTTTGAACCATAGGAATTTACCTTTTAACTTGGAAAGTTTTCGAGCTGTTGACTCCTCAATAGAATTACTTTCATAGAATTTTTGATACTCTCTTGAATAGTTAAAGTCTCTGAACTTCTCAGCTTTAGTATAAATGACAAGATCAGATAAGGCCAAAGCCACTTTTACCTTCAAGGTGTAAAAATAAAGCAGTCATTTCACATTTTTGCACTAATAATTTGAATTTTTTTCCAACAAAGAAAATATGCATTCAAATCAACAATTTGGGTCTTTTCATAAGATTATCTCCTCAAAAACTACTTGAATTGGGTCGATGTGATTATACTCTATGACAGTACTTAATGTTAAGATGAAATAGCTCAAACCTAAAAATCCCAATTAATGTAACAAGTATTAAAAATGGCAATTACTGTTATTTTCTTTTTCCCAAAGACTTCAGTTTGCTGTCATGAATTTGAAAATTTAGGAATTTTAGTCCTGAGTAAGTCATATTTCCAGGATGATAAAACATTTTGGAGTAACTCCTATTGTAGAGTGTACATTGGCTCTTTTACAGGCCTGCATCTATATGCGCTGTACTTCTATTGGCCTCTTCTCAAGTTTTGTTTAGGGAAAACATTTTGTGCTCATGCTAAATCTATGTGCTTAAGAATCCATAATATGAACTGGGCCTGACTAATCAAAGCTTTGTCTTCCTGTAGCAACTCTAATTGGCTCAAGGATGTGCAAATAACTGTGTCAGAGCCAATGAACAAAAAGAATTTGTTTGGTCATCTGAGAGATAGATGGGCCTTCCACTGGATTGGAACCTGAAAGCATATACAGTCTTGCACCAATATAGGGAAAGTGAGTCTAAAGTTGGAGAAAAAAACAAAGCTCTGTTTACTTTGCTGGAGAAATGATACCAAGTCATTCCTGAAAGTAGCATCCCTTTCCTTAAACTTTTCATTTATGTAGGGCAATTAATTGCACCAAAAATTAATAACTTTTACTTAAAACAGACAAATTTTTTCTGTCACTTGCAAGCTGATATGCCTTCTTATGTCATGTTAATTTGTATACTTATAATACTACTAGAGGCCCAGTGCATGAAATTCATACCCGGGTTGGGTCCCTAGGCCTGGCCAGCAATAAGGGCCCATCTGTGGGGCAACTGGTGGGGCAATCAGGGGCCCTGCTGGCACCTGCATTGGCCAGCCTGGTGCTGGCCGCTTACTGGCCAGCCCTGCCCCCACCCCCCATCGCCACCTGCTCACCAGGGTGACTGGCAGGGTGATCAGCCCTACCCCCCCACCCCCCCACAAGCACCCGCTTTGGCTGGCCTGGGGCCTGCGGGCTTGGGGCAGCTCCTGCATTGAGCATCTGCCCCTTGGTGGTCAGTGCAGATCATAGCGACTGGTCGTTCCACTGGTTGCTCCACCATTTGGTTGATTTGCATATTAGGCTTTTATTATATAGAATATTTTACAAACAGTGTTTTTCTTTTCTCTGACAGTCTTATCTCCTTGAAGGCAGAGACATTATATTGTTTGTATCTTTTGTACACTGCACAATGCCTAGCACATAAGACCACATATTTTTCACTAGAGGAAGAGATTAAAACAAACAGGAAAAGAGATAACTTTTAAAAATTATTCTCTACTGCTAATTTCTTCCCCCAAAAAAATTGAATAATAAACTAAAGTTTTTATAAGGAGAAAAATATTTCTCTCCAAAAAAATTTTAATTCTCTACCAATAAGAAAATAAGACAACTTTTCAATCACTTGTAAGATTTTCTCAAATCATGATCTCACCTTCTTTTTCCTGAAAAACGCTAATCCAGCTGAAGTCTTTGACTCTGTTTCCTTTTCTGGACTGTCTGTTAAAGTAATTACTAGTCTTGAACTTTTGGCTTTGTGAACTTCCTCTTCTGGATCTACATCTTCATATTCTTCATATTCCTCTATTTTACCATGCTTATCCAAACCTTTCCTTGAATGGGTTTCTATTAAAGTTCCTATTTTCTTGTTTCTAACTAATATTTTGAATTTTAATGCCTGCAGAAACAATTTGAAAGACAGATACAATTACACATTTACAGGTAAGTTTGCATTTGTAGCAGTTATTGGAAAGTCTTTCATCATATTTTCAATTAGCTCACAGTAGTAATACATGTAAGAGCTCCATCTTTTCCATACTGCTATAGGTACCCTAATAGACACCAGTAATATTATAGTATTGACCAAAATTCACCAAAAAATAAGCTTGTTATGATTGGGACTTGTTGCAGATTCAGTTCTGACTTCAAAATTAGAGAATCAGAATCTTGAGTTGTGAGACTGGAATGTGCCTCTTTAACAAGTCTCCAGGCATTTTTTTTTTTTTTTTGTACATTGAAGACAGTGCAGTATGAGAAAATGACTTTATCTCTAATTCCTTATTTTCTCTTTGGAAAGCATTTCCTTACTTTAGTATGGAAGCAAAAACTTTAATGAAAACTATATATCCCAATGCTAAAAATAGATTTATAAATAACAAGAGAAGGGATTCTATTCCTAGAAAGCTAAAATTATTATAATTTACTGAATTATATCATGACTAGTGGCCCAGTGCACGAAATTCATGCACAGTGGGAGGGGGGTGTCCCTCAGCCTGGCCTGCACCCTCTCCAATCTGGGACCGCTATGAGATCGGGCCTAAACCGGCAGTCGGACATCCCTCTCGCAATCCGGGACCGTTGGCTCCTAACCGCTCACCTGCCTGCCAGTCTGCTCGCCCCCAACTGCCCCTTCCCACCAGCCTGATGGCCCCAAACTGCCCTCCCCTGCCAGCCTGATGGCCCCCAACTGTCCTCCCTGGCCGGTCTCCAGGTCTAATTAGCATATTACCCTTTTATTAGTATAGATTCTTAGACTAAATATTTCATGGAGTTTCCAGCACTTTGCACAAGTTATTTAATGTTTATTTTCTGTCACAATTGGACAAATTTAGCCTGTGGGCATTATTATGAGGTGAAAGTTTTTCCATGTGTTCAGTTTATTTTTTCTGTCTCAATTCTTTCATGAGTCCTGTGCTCTTGTCACTACTGTCCAAACACCTTCATCTTTAAATTTTTCACTCAATTAAATAAAATGAGAAAAAATATAAAGGGAAATTTTCAAATATTACAAAAATACTGTTCTGCACCAAAATTAAACTCTTTGTTCTTAAACAATACTATCATGAAAAAAAAAATCATTTATCATCTGGTGAAAATTGGGGCCAGCAGAGTAAACTAAGAAGGACGGGCCAGAGAATGAAGAAAGCCTCAAAAATGAGGAGTTAACAAAGAAAGTGCTTTAAGGAAAGGAAGGAGGCATCCCCAGTGTTTAACGCTGTCAAGGGAAAAAGACAGATAAAGACTGAAGTAGGTCCATTAGAATTTATCAGCAGGAAAGTATTTGATGATCAAAATGAAATATTTATTATGGTGCAGTTGGAAGAGGAAGCCTGATTAGGTAGGTTGTGAGGAGATGAGAAAGTGAAAATTTTGGTTAAGACCAAGAATAATAAAATAAAGAGATAGCTGGAAATCAAATTGAAATTTTGAGGGTAGGGTGGGGGGTACCTTTTTTAAACCAAATACTAGCATATGCTCAACTGAATATGGAAAGGGACCCATAGAGACAGTTACATTGAGCAGATTAAAATAAGGAACCTGCCACCCAGGTGCTGAGGTATTGAGCTGAGGTTCTGAGGATAAATACATAGACATTTCAATTTGTACGCAATTCTTAACATACAAAATATATTCATCTAAATGTTCATAGAAACATTTCTAAGCAATGCATTGCAAAGATACATCTCTACAAATAATCAAATGTAAGCATTTTCAACCATCTCTAACCCAGTTTCATAAATCAATAGCACAGTGACACACTTTTTCTTTTGGTCTTAACCTGGGCTTCTCAGATAAAATGTTACCTCTGGTGAAGGTAGTTTGTCTAGAAAATCATCAAGAATATCAGACAGCAAGGCATCTCCCAAAATAGAATGCAAAATGTCTGCTATCACTTCTTGTTGGGGAGGAGAGCAGTGATTTTCTAAAGAGAGCACCACTGGGTAGTCAGATGTCTAAAAAATTAACCATTACTACAGTTATTTCTCAGAACTCCTTAATAATTTATTGCAATTAAAAGAAGCACTTACTCTATTTTAACACTTACTTCTAATGTACAGTACCTTTGCAAAATAATTATTTTTGAAACTGAAAGTACTTTTAAGTTTGACAGAACAAAGAACATTAAATCTATAGGAAAAGAAAAGTGATTACTATTTGCACTAGAAGTATAAGAAACAACTGAAGCATCCAACAATGGGTACTTATTTAAATCAATAATGGCATATCCACTTAAAGGAATAATATAGATCAGTTAAGAAGGAGGTGCAAAAAAAATTAAAAAAAGGAGGAAGAGGTGCAGCTATATACACTGCTGTAGAAATGTGTCTATAGTCTTGTGAAGAAAAGCAGTTGCCAGAGAATATGAGGCCACACTTTTACTTTTCAAAGTACATATGTATGTGCTTATTTATATGTGCTTAAATGTGAGGGGGGAAAAACTTTAACACTGATAAGTTAAGAAAAATGTTAATTTTCTATTTTTTCTATTTTAAATTCTAAAATCAGAACTTATAGTTTTATCATTTAAAGCAATGATAAAGATATTTATTTTTTAAAAATATAGGAGATATATTAAAGAAGGGTGACTCTACAAAGACATTTTCTGCCCTTTCTCACCACTGTAAATTTGAAATTTGCTACAAAATAGCATCACTCATTTTTGGATCTTATTCAAAATTATTTTGTCTCCATATATGATCATCAAGATACAAATTTACCAACTTTATAAGCAAACCAGGGAATTACAGGGTCTGCTGCATTATCCCAGACATTTAAGTAGGAGATATATTATACCTTTCTAATGGATTAGAATCTTACTTTCTTGTGGCTGCTGTAACAGACTAGTACAAACTTGGTTGCTTGAAACAACAGAAATTTATTCTCTCACAATTCTGGAGGCCAAAAATTTAAAATCAGTTTCACTGGCTAAAAAATTATTTCAAAGTATCAACAGGCTCTAGGGCAAATCTGTTCTTTGTCTCTTTCAGCTTCAGGTGTTGCCAACATTCCTTGGCTTGTGGCCATATCACTCCAATCTCTGTCCCTCCTCCCCCATGTCTTCACATTGCCTCCTCCTCTGTGTGCTTGAAATCTTCCTCGGTCTCCCTCATTAAGGATACATATGATGGCATTTAGGGCCCAAACAGATAACCCAGGATTTAAAAAATTCTCTCATTCAAATTCTTTAGCTTTATCACATTAGTAAATACCCCTTTTTGTAAATAGAGTAGCATTTAGAAGTTCCAAAAATGAGAACCTAATTTCTCCAGGGACCCATATTCAGCCTACTACAATACTAGTATACGTTCTTACAAGTATACATGACCATATACATACATACATATAGACTCCGTCTAATATTGAGAGAACATGTAAAAAAAGTTTTCCAAAAATAAAAAGTGATTTTGAAACTAGGCAAAGTGATAGCCTAGCTAGTAGATGGGGAGAGCTCTTTCTTTTTTTTTTTTTTTTTTTTTTTTTTTTTTTTTGGCTTCTGTGGTGGTCCTTGGCTCCAATCTCTGGAAAGGTCTTCTTGTCTTTTATCCTTCTTGGCCAAGTCTAAAGTAAGTATTGAGGAGTTTGCTTTTCTTGTAGCTCACTTCCTGACCCAGGGTTGTTTTAATGCTCACCTGAATCACACTTATGTTTTGTTTTGGTTTTGACAATATAATTACTTTTAAAACTTATTTTCTTATGTATTTGCTTCTAATAAGTTACATATGCCAGTATCTATGCCCAAAATTATGTCCTCAATCAAGTTACCAAATCTACTTTATTTCATTGCTATCTCTCCCAAATTAATGGTAGAAAATTCAAACTTCAACCTCATCTTTGCCACAAAATTGAGTTACGCTGTTCAATTGAGAAAGTTCATTGAGTCTTGCTGCTCAAACCTTTTTTTCATTTTGTCTCCTTCTCTTTGGAACCTTAGAAGCGGTAGGGGTTTCCATCCATGCAAGAACTTTGAATTTTAAGATTGTCTTTATTTTATTTTCTTTCCTTGGTTACCCACCCTGGATTAAGTGAGAGAGTTTGCTATACAAATATTTGGAGAAAGTATTTCAGATTAAGGGTTAATATGGCAAGTTCAAAGGCTTTGAGGTGTGTCTGAAAAAGAGTAAGAAGGACAGAATAGACAAGCAAACAAGGGGAAAAGGCCAAAGGATAAGAGAGGTAACAGAAAACAGAGGGTGTAGGGTTTGGGGAGTCCCATTATGGGTTGTAGCTTTTATTCTGAGTGGGATTGAAGGTTTTGAGAAGGGGAATGACATGATCTGACCTACCAAAAAATCACTCTGGCTGATACATTGAGATGAAACTACAGGGAAGGAAGAAGAAAAGCAGAAACATTGGATATGAAGTCATTGCAATAATCCATGTGAGAGGGGATGATGGTTGACCAGGACAGTGACAATGAGAATGGGAAGAAGGGATTAAAGAAAGTAGAGCCAAGAGGACTTGCTAAAAAACTTACTGAGAGGTTGGAGAGAAGGAGGAGAGAGTTAAAGTTGACAACAATGATTTATTTTAGGCCTAAATACATAGGAGTTACCATTCAAGGAGATTGGGAAGACCATGAAAAGAGTGAGACTGGCAGAAAGAGGACTATCTGGAGCTCAAATCTAAATGCCTTATGTTAAATATGCCTCTTAAATATTCAAGTAGAATGTGTGTGTAGTTTTCTGTATTGGTGTGGAGTTCAAGCGAGAAGTTAGGATAAAGATATAAATTTAGAATTATTAGAAATGGTATATTTAAGAAGATCAATGCCATTCATCAACGTTTTAAATTAAGAAATTTTTCATATTTTATATTTTGTGAATATTTACTTATTTTATACTACAGTGGGGCCTTGACTTACGAGTGTCCCGACTAACGAGTTTTTTGAGATACCAGCTGTCTCTCGGCCGATTTTTTGCATTGAGTTGACAGAGTAATTTGATTGAACGAGCTCCTTAACGAGCTCGGTCTCAGAACGAATTAAACTCGTAAGTCAAGGCCCCACTGTATATTTCTAATAAATGATACAGCAATTTATTTAAATTTAAGTTATGTTTATTTTTTAGATTTAAATACTTTTTATTTATTTTTATTGATTTCAGAGAGGAAGGGAGAGGGAGAGAGAGAGAGAGAGAGAAACATCAATGATGAGAGAGAATCATTGATTGGCTGCCTCTTGCATGCTCCCTACTGGGGATCGAGCCCGCAACCCAGGCATGTGGCCCTGACTGGAATCAAACTCAGGACCCTACAGTCCACAGGCCAACACTGTATCCACTGAGCCAAACCAGCCAGGGCAGGTTATGTTTATTTTTATAGTTAATACACTGATCTATTTAGGAGAACTTTAAGTTTATCAACTTTATGTTTAATTTAATAGATATGCATTAATTTATTAGATATACATTAAGTATTCAGTAAGATTAGATTAAATCTCCTCAATTTTACAATTGAAGTACTTAAGAAAGAAATCAAATATACTACATTAACAAAAACAATTTAAAATATGTAAAGGTGCTTAATTAGCCAAGTTTGTAAATGGGGCCAAGTATTCAAAACTGAGTGATTGCTAAAACCTACCCAGTTTATAGAATAGGATTTGTAAGCTACTTTAGAAGCTCTAGAAAGAACTGGGTCTTTGAATCTGTAGCTTTAACCATTGAATAGTAATTTTAAAATCCAAAATAACCTTCTAAACATTTTTGCTGTAGAAATAGTTGCCACTTGCCTGGCCATTGTGCCTCAGTGGTTGAGCATAGACCCATGCACCAGGAGGTCACCAATTTGATTCCTGGTCAGTGCATTCCTGGGTTGCAGGCTCATTCCCCAGTACGAGACATGCAGGAGGCAGCCAATCGATGTTTCTCTCTCATTGATGTTTCTCTCTCTCTCTCTTTCCCTCTCTCTCTCCCTTCTTCTCTGTTTAAAATCAATAAAAAGACATTTTAAAAAATAGTTGCCACCATAGTCATTACAAAAAGTCAACAATTGAGATAATACATTTTTGACATGTTTTATTTTTATATCTTGAAAGTAAAATAGCTGAATATTGGTAAAATATTTATTAGTATATAGAACTACTATTATATAGAAAAATATTTCTCAAACTTTTTTTATACATTAAGAAATATATTTATGAGGAAATAAACACACATTATTATATAATTAAACAAAAAGTTCCATGAAACATGTACCTTACTACTTGAGATTAACTTTGATAAATCTATCATTAACTATATACTGCATGAATTTCACTGCCTACTAATGGATCATAACCCATAATTTGAAATATCACTAATCCAAATCAATGCCAAGGATCATAGGATATGGAAACATGTAAATTATATTGTGTTTAAATATAATTTAATAAAGATACGCACGTACTATGAATGCATATTTGTGTATGGCTTGAATAACAGTTTTAAACAAGAGTTTGCTGGTGAGTGTATAACCATGGTACACAACAGGTTCATTTTGTGATCCATCCCAGCAATCAATTTCCAGACACCGGCATCCTTTCACAAGGGCACTAGCAAAATGTAAACAAAATAAATTGTCATTCCTGGATCATTAAAAATGTTAAAGTATTCCAAAGACTACTTGCAATTTCGCAATAAATTTGTAAATGAATCCATAACAAAGGTAAGTTGTGTTGAACTGAACACACTTTTCTTCTTCTTTTCTGTGAGCATGGCCTAACATGGAGCTATTATGGGCCAACCACAGTTCCAGCTCCACCAAGAGGGTGCGACGGGTAGGGCTATAGACTCTGACTCCTGCAATTTCTACCTGATACTTATGCTTTAAGTTCTATATGTCTCATCAAAAACATTTGATATACAGTTCACTATCAATAAATATTTATTGTCACATATATTTAAATAAATAAATAAATAAATAAATAAATATTTACTTACTGTGTTTATATTAGAAAAAACTGAGAGGTATAGGTATGTAAGAAGAAAATGGAAGGCAAACAGAAGTAATCCTCTAAACACAGTCTTGGAAAACAGACAAATGAATGAAAAGAAGCTGATTTGAAACATCAGAATCTTAGATGTGATACTCATGTATCAGGGAGAAAGTTTAAAAAAGGGGTCTCTGTCCTACATGGAGATATTTTTCCCATAGAAAACCAAGTTAGCATTTTTTTTCCAAAACAAATTTTAATTCAGCCCACTGTGTCCAGGCCAGTGGTTCTCAATCAAGACAATTTTGCCTCGTAGGCAACATTTGACAATGTGTGGAGACATTTTTTGTTACCATAACTGGGGTTGGAGGAGAGGTTTGTGACTGGCATCTAGTGGGTAGAGGCCAGAAATGCTGGTAAACAAAGAATTATCTGACATAAAATGTGAAAAATTTGAGAAATATTTCCCTGAGATATAAAAACCTGCAGAAGAGAGTGGTCCCAGCACAAAGTATTTGATGTAGAATCAATGATTCTTTCAACAGAAATGCAGAGTACCGAATAAACCACTCACAAAAAAAGACATTTTAGATCTAGTATTTCTTTGGTGATCATTTTAATCAACTTTTCAGGGAGATGACTCCAGCAGTATTTAGGTAAGAGTGTAACTGAGAAAAGATAAAGCAATTATGACACAAAAGTTGAGGTGCTGAATTCAGGGGGAAAACAAAAGAAAAAAAAAAAAGGACCTTATGTTCCCTCAGGAATAACATAGATAAAAGATGTAAGTGACCTGAGGAGGTAAGGCCTTAAAGGGGAAGAGAATTAATGGATTTTATTTATATTGGAGGCTTCACTAAAGCAATATAAAGCTAAATGGTTCATAAATTATTTGTTGAGCTTTTGGGGTGGTTTGCTTTTTAAGACTATTTTGTCTTACTTTTTAAGTGCACACTGCTTTATTCGGGCATATAGAGATTCGCTGTAATGTAAAATCTCAGAGTGTCTTAGTCCACTTGTCCCAGTGTTGGAGGGATGTCCTAAGAACCCTCTTCTAAGGAAATCTTGTTTGACCCACTGGTAGTTCCATGGGCAAATAAGGTGGCCACCTAATTTTAAGTACAAGTTCTAAAATGGGCTATATGTGCAGAAATCAAACGGAATCTATTTCTCAGCTTGTGTATTTACTTATTTGGATTTTAAATTGTAGAATAATCAATATCTGTTTGTAAAGTTTGGTAATTGCCATGAAAGAATGTTTGCTTTGCTCTTCTCTCAGTTGATTGTCAAAGTATATTGTCTTGCCCTTTTTATCAACACAGATATCAGTTGCTTGGGATGCTAGCAGAGAATAATCTTGAAGTCTCTACAGTATTGGGAAAACAAAAGACAAAAAAACTACCAAAAATTCAGTTATGGAAGAAAGCTTTTCATTAATGACAACCTACCTAATATTGATTCTTGCTATATACTTCTCTAGATAGTTCTGATTTCATCCTTGGATCCAAACAACCTTTACCAAACTACATATATTGACTCCATGATATGGTTCCCAGCAAAAGTGATTTGAGTTACTCGGAGGAATGTACAAGAAAGTATGTAAGAGAAAATCTCCTCCAGTGGTGAAGCCATTTTCTACTATTTCACATTGACCCCTTTTTGGGGAATGAATAATGAAAATTACTGTCTCTGTATAGAAATGCTCCACTTAAATAAGTTTGAGGGACTTTATAAGGATTAAAATATTTAATGCTATTAGGACAGTTTATATTAGTTTTTCTCTTTTAACGATGAGGCAATTAGACACAAGGCGTTTATGTTTGTCACATAATTAACAAATGAGAAAAAGTGAGGAAAGATCAGTAACAGAAACTTAAACATTAATAGATAAGCATTACATTATACCACCTCTCATGAGTAGAGAAATTTTAAAAGAATTGTCTTCTAAAATGATCTAAAAGGATATCTTCCACAAGTGGGTAGAGAAATAGAGGAAGAAATACAATTAAATTTAAATATTCAGTTGGGTGGAACATATTCTTGGAATTCAAAAGTAACTATATTTCTAAATCAACCTGTTTAAAATTTATATATTTTAATTAAAATAATAAAGTATGAATAGAAATTTCTATAATGAGTGTATGGCTATGAGTTGGGCTATTCTTACAGAATTCTAAGTGGATACACTTCTGAGTAAAGTTATGTATTTACTTAGATTTTAAATTGGAAAAACCATTTAACTGGGAAAAGGAGGTCAGCAGGCAGAATTAGGAGGAAAGTGAAAGTTTACATAGTCACTGAAAGGCTGGATCTCCAAGATACGTGCAAATCAAAAAGGCTCTTCCCTATGTGGTTGCCTAATATGCACAGCCTGCTTTTACTGGGAATTCCTACCAATGGAGGCAGACACCAGTGGGAACTTCCAGGGGTTTTAAAAGGTAATAAATTTAAAGATCTAAATAAATACCTTTCATATCCCCAAATGTCACTTGGCCCCACTAATTGGTCAGATATCAAGTATGTATTATGTGAACTTGAGATAAAGTAATCACTTAATGGATGGTGCATATCTTGATAAACATTATTAAATTCTTTACTAAATAGTAGGCAATCAGATGAGCACAGGAATCTTGAAAAACCTTCAAATGACATCTGGCTTGCTTGCTTAACTATATAAAAAAAAAGAAGTAAAAAGGTGAAGTAATATCATTAGCAGTATAAACATTATATCTCACTTTAAAATGTATTCAGTAATAGAGCATGTTTCTAAAATATTCATTTAGAATTAACATTAATACTATTTTTAATTTGTCTTTGGAAACAAATTTTTCTGAGCAATACCCTTAATTCTTCTGTATCAACATTTAAGTAGAGAATGTATTATTCAATTATCTCTGATTTTTTTTAATGTATTAAAAATATACACAAGTACAAATGTCATAGGTCAATGAATTTCCACAAGCTAAACATCTAGCTAACAAGCACCCAGGTCACAGATCAGAACATCAAAGCACCCCAAAAGCTTGCCTCCTGCTAACATTCAATCTCTCCCCCCACCCACCCAAGGGTATTCAATGGTCTGGCTTCTAACAGCATATCTTCATTGTCTCTTGATTTTGTGCTTTCTATGATCTCATACAGTTTGTATTTTGTGACTGGTCTATTTTACTCAAATTGTTTCTAAGATTTATTCTTTCAGTTAGACATTGTTTGTTCCCATACTGTATAGTATTCCATTGAGTGATTACACCACAATTTATTTATCAATTCTATTTTTGATGAGCATTTAGATAATTTCCAGTTTGGGGCCATTACAAAGAGTGCTGCTATAAACAATCAGTACCTGTCTTTTGACACAAATGCTTAAAACTGAATTGTTGGGTCATTTGTACATTACCATCTTCAGTAAGTTATCTCTAAACTTTTATGCACAGTATGGTCTACCAAAATTATCTACTTAAGCAGAACACTGGCTCTGGAATCAGACAGCTTGGGTTCAACCTATTCACTTGTTATGTAATGAGAATGTTATTTAACTTCTTCCTATGTTTGGAATGATGGTAATGAGAGTACTTATCCTATATATGAGCTCTAGGTTGGTTGCTGTTGTTTTTGTTGTTAATAATTCAGTTTATCTCAAAATAAGAGCTGGTGTGAATATTTGCTTTAGACTAGAGAGTGATCCTTAACAAAGAATTTTATTGCCAGGAATTTATACTATAGAAAAAGAGAGTCAAACAAAGATCAGTGTGCAAGAATGCTCACATTAGCATTATTTATAAATGGTTAATAAGAGGAGGAAACAAATTAAAGCTCAATATATAATACAATACTAAGCAGCCTTTAAAAATAATGTATCAGAAAAAAATATATAGTGACAAAAGTAAATGTTTATCATATCATAACAGTGAAAAACCTAGCATTCAAAAATACTATTACCATTTTAGTACAAAAAATAAAAGCTAGAAAAAAATACATAGAGGACACTGTAGGCATGCAAGCTTTCTGTGTCAAAGCCATGCAAATTTATGGGAACTTGTGGGGCAAATGCATCATATATTGTAATAGTAATGATTGCATAAATTGATTCTTTTTCCCAGTGCAATTAGCAGTAATCGGCTTATAGCCCTTTTGAACTAATAAATAATTAAATAAAGTTCTTTGGTAATGGAATAGAAAACAAACTCATTTTGTTCCCTTTAAATCTACAAGATTGTGATGAGAACCTCGTGGATTTTAATAACCTCATTTGGCACATGTCATATACCGATATGGAATGAGTTGAGAATCTTGGCAACATTTGGGACTCTAAAATCATATTTAAAATTGGCTTTAATATGCCTCTAAAGTGATCAATAAGCATGTAGATGAAATGCAAAGACTTGGCTGTGTCTGAAACCAAGTGAAGCAGAGGACGTTCCAAAAGATGAAATGGACAAACAGAACAGTGCAATATTATAGTTAAAATGCAAACACAATTCCAAGATGTCACTGCCACAATCTCATTATGGTGTTGTATCTTTTACCACCTGCAGGTAGCAGCGCCAAAATATTTCTTTTTGAATATTCACTAAATCAGCTCTACTGAAAGTGCTTATCAGTGAATTTCTAGTCATTGATGATATAAAGAGCTTGAGCCAGAATATAAATCAATTCACTACTTCCTTAGAGAAAGTCTTTGCTCCTAAAAAAGAGAAGTTAACTGAATTAATCAGGGCTACTAGTATTGTAGTTGTTTTACATTCTGGTGCAAACTATCTTTTTGCAAACCTACAAAAGTTTTAATGGTGATCTGATCAAACTCCCATTTGCTGGCACTGCATTTAGTCCTATTATGTTTAAAACCCCCCAAAATCTTAACAAGGACCTACAAGACTGGCAAGATTTGATCCCTGACTATCCCTCCTAATTCATCTCGCCCTCATTCTCCAAGTCCCAACCACACTATCCTCTTGTACCTTGAATTTTCCAACTCAGGTCCAACACTTTTCTTCCCTCAACTCAGACACTGCTCAGACATTTTTGTGACATGACTAGTTATTTTTTCATCATTTAAGCCTCAGCTCAAATGTCACAGCCTCATAGAGGAATCTCCTAAACACCCCACCTAAACTAGACTTCCTGGGTTGTGTACTCTCTCTGATTTTCTGTTTAATTTTTCACAGTACATAGCAATCTTTGAAATTATACTTTTGTATCTCTGATTCTTCATTGTCAATATTCCTCCAACCCCCATCAGGAATATAATAAGATCTAGTTTGCCTTATTTCCCACTGTATTTCCTCCCCTAAAAACATACTTGGTTGCCACAAATAAATATTTGAATAAATTATGAATGGGTGACTCAATGAAGGAATCAGTTTGGTTCATATGCTATATGTTAAACACTGGTTGCCATAAACCAACTTTCAAAGGCAGAATTTGGACTTTCATACCTCCTTGTTAAATAAATATTTTGAGCTACCAATTAATTTCTGTAGGATTAAACACCATGCTTTAACGTAATTGTTACTTAGGCAAATATAAAAATAATTTATTATATAATGTCTCCATTCTTTTATTTAAAATGAGCATAAATAAAAAATTTTGAAGTTTTTCTTATCCACTGAAAGATGGAACCAAAATAAAAAATATATGATAGCTCATTAGCCTAAGGCAGCAATTTTCAACCTTTTTCATCTCATGGTACACCTAAAGTAATTACTAAAATTTTGCAACATACCAAAAAGTATACTTTTTCCCGATCTGACAAAGAAAGATAAGTATAATTTCGATACATTCACACTGGACAGCTATTTTTGTGTTTGCTTCTGTCATTTATTTTTTACTTATTTTTACAATCTAAAGGAAAAGAAGTCAGTGCCCCTGACTAAATAGTCAGGTGTTGCATGTTTTAAAAATTCTTGTGGCACACCGGTTGAAAATCGCTGACCTAAGTGGTCATTTAATTTAAACCAGATGACTATATTCAAAAATAAAGAAAAAGCAAAATTTTGAAAATGTGTCTAAAATATTGTAGTCAATTATGCATGTAGACAGTGGACAAATTAGTGAGTTTATAGTACTTTATCTCTTTCCTATAATTGTTTTATTTAGCTAATTTATTATTCATGTGTTTATTCAATAATATAATGTATAAAGATTGAAGACTACTCATAACTGAATTTTTATCTTATTAATGACTATACAGGCACTTTCTTCTATTATAGTACACATAACAGAATCTTCATCTTGCTTTTTACCCCTAAGCTTATCTCTGAACATTTGACAGATACATAAAAGCAGTTAAAAGAAAGGAGCTGGAAAATGAAATAGGTATATATGCAATAAAATGCAAGAATAAAACTACAAATATTTTATATTATCCAGAAGAAATTTGACCCACCCCAAAATTTGAATTTGATAACCGTAGTTCATTAAAAAATGCTAAGAATGTAAATATTTGATAAAACTTTGAAATGCAAGCCTACCTTCTTCAATAGGCTCATATTTTTGAATGATCTCAGAAGCAATACTTTTACTCATGTTAAATATATACTGCTCTTGTGTCAAAAAGTCATCCAGATTTTTTTCAAAAAGAAATTTCCGGTTTTCAGCATACGCATTGAAAATCTCCATAATTTCTTCTCTGTGTACAATACTTCGATAAATTGATCTAAATTCTTCTATGGTGATTCTTCCTTGCTTCAGCCTGTCATTATCCTACTAAATAAAAATCACTAGTGGGCTCACATTGTGAATATAAAAAAAAATACACAAACAATAAATTAGAATATTTGGTAACATGCAGAGCAACTTATACTTGAAAGAAGATGAATCTTAGATTAGATTAGTATCTCAGATAAAATATATAAAACTGCAGGAAGTGGTGCCAAAGTTGGGAAAAGGTTAATGGATCACCACCACTTAAAACATAGCTGTAGCAGGAGTAGAATAAGGTTTTGGAAAAGATGAGTATTCTAGTATGTTTTTGAAATACACATTTTCTTTTCCTATTCCAGTCTCTGTCAGGGCCTTCTTGAAACCATGCTAGACAGTATGTATCCCATGCTACTAATATGCAGCCTGCACCATAAATGTCAGAGAAAATCAGAGGCATGCAAGATCACTGTAAACTACAGGTGCTGCAGAAATTAGGTAGTGCCTGAAGGAGGTAGTATCTGCATATCATGAAGGATTTGGGATAGTGACAAACAAGGTAGGTTCCAATAAGAAAACATGGATTCACCTGGCTGTTCTGGAATTTTCATTTTTGAACTTTATGACATAAGAGAAAAAATTGGGCTGGGTCCAGTTATTAAAAGCTACAGAATCACTGGGAGGGTGAGTAAGAAAATGACTAGCAAAAGCAGAAGTTTAGTATCATTATCTGCAATACTAATATGAAGAGATGCAGAATAGCATCTAAGGGAACAGAGAGGATATAATCCAAGAGGATATGGTCAGTAAAAACTAAAGAAGAAGTGACGTCCAAAGAATGGCAGTGTGAGAGAGCCCCTTGTCCTCTCCCCCTGACATTTTCAACAAGTTAACAAACTATAATTCAACAAAGGAAGCCCTGCTCAACACAGATGCATGCCTGAGAGACCCAAGCATTGAAACATCTAAAGGTGGGCAACCAGGAATAAACGGGGAGACCAAATGGGAAGAAGTGCAGCCCTACATTGGGGAGCTCATGGTTGGGCCAGTAGCAGGCGCTTCTTTTGGCATGCACGGTGGAGGGGTGGAGGAGCAACAGCAGAACAAGTGGCAAGGGAGCAAACAGTATCTGTTCAGCAATTCCTCTCCTGGGTATATACCCGAAAAACTCAAAATCATGTATTTGCAGAGATATATGCACCCCTATGTTCATTGCAACATTATTCATAGTGGCCAAGACATGGAAACAACCAAAGTGTCCTGCAATAGAGGACTGGATAAAGAAGATGTGGTACATACACACAATGGAATGCTACTCGGTTGTAAGAAAAGATGAAATAGCGCTGTTTGCAGCAACATGGATGGACCTTGAGAACATTAGGCTAAGTGAAATAAGTCAGTCAGAAAAGGCTAACAACCATATGATATCCCTCATATGTGATGGAAACAACCAAAGTGTCCTGCAATAGAGGACTGGATAAAGAAGATGTGGTACATACACACAATGGAATGCTACTCGGTTGTAAGAAAAGATGAAATAGCGCTGTTTGCAGCAACATGGATGGACCTTGAGAACATTATGCTAAGTGAAATAAGTCAGTCAGAAAAAGCTAACACCCATATGATATCCCTCATATGTGAGATATAAAGCTGAAAGTCATGAACACAAACAGCAGTGTGGTGGTGGCCAGAGGGAAGAAGGTGAGGGGAGAAGGGGGTCCTAATATGAGGTGTCAGGAGAAGATTTGACTTTGGGTGGTGGGCACACAGTGCAATATACAGATCTTGTAACATAGAAACCCACACCTGAAACCTATATGTTCATGTTGACCAATGTCACACCAATCAATTTAACTTAAAAAAGCAATTAAAGAACAGGTGTCAGTGAAAGTATGAAGGAAGAAGTCAGAAGAACTTAAATATTAAAATTTTAGACGCATAAGGGAGAGAGAAGTCAGAAATGTCTGGAGATGGAAAGAGTTAGAATAACTAGTGGAATAATAGTAACACAAATAACAAACTGAGCACAGAAACTGCACCTTTGGGCCTTTAATTTCAAAAGAGGCTATGCATTTATATTTGAACTTCCTCATTACACTGTAAACAGATTAAATGCAAGGAACATGGGCCATTGTATTTTGGTGAAAAGCTAACAATTGGTAGACAAAATGGACGAACATATGCGTGGCTCCACAATATGTGAGACTTTGGACATATGAATTAAACTCTCTAAGCTTTGTATTCATCTGCAAAATGGGGATAGATAATACTACCTATATCACCCAGTTGCTGTGCAGATTGGAGATGTACAAGATGGGAAGTTCTAGATGTCAATGTATTGGATGTCTTATCTATATCTGCTTCCCTCACCTCATCCACCCTAGGGTCTCATCTTTTGACAACTTGGCCTATACAGTGAACCTTTGGGTACAATAGGGGACAAACATGCTGGAAAGGAACTCTTCCTTTCATGAGGAAAAGTTCAATGGTGATTACCAGAGAGTTTGATATGAGGAATTCAAGAAGCAGTCTGAGCTGGGAATCAAATAGGAAGTTTTGCAGAAAAAGCTGTTTCATTTTAAACATTAAAGTATCTGTGCATCCAAGCAGAGACTGCCAATAGGCACTTGGATGGAGTGGAAAGAGAGGATTGGTGTGTTAGAGGAGAACACATGACAATAAGGATTTTGGAGTCAGACATACCCAGATGTGAGTTCCCACAGTTATATGAGATATGAACAGATTACATCACTGTCTTTATCCTCGATATCCTTCTGTATTAAAAGATGCTAGTAATAACCTCTTTGAATGTTTGTTAAACAATAATGTGTGCAAAAACCTAATATAGTGCCTAGAACATGGCAGATGACAAACACATTTTATCATGTCTCTGTATATGGCTTTGTTATTCATGATGGAAAACTGAAATTTTGTCCCCATGAGAGTAGTAATTCAAGCCATTGAAAGTCAATAAGGTAGTTCATAGGAGGCTACAGAACTCACCTCCTCCCACAGACACACCAAATCTACAGCTGCATATGGTACAATTTTCTCTGAAAGAAATCTAGAAACTAGTTGATCAAATCCTACACATGGGGTGGATGAGGGGAAAACCCACATCAAAAAGGGTAGGAGAGGCAGAAACATCATCTCCCCATCATCTCCAGCCCCAGCAGGGTGACCTATAATCTGGATGCAACTCCCAACTCCCAGTTTCTCCCTGAGGAATGATGGGTTTGAACCCAATATCTAGTGCCTCAACTTTTAAGATTCCCACCTGAGAGACAGGCTCCCAAAATACCTAGCTCTGAAAGCCAACTGGGGCAGGTGTCCACAAGACCCAAAAGACCACTGTAAACAGTTCTTCGTGGCTCCTGAGGGCTGGTGGCATGCCCCCTGCACACACTCTCAGGCCTCCACACCGAGGCAGGACAGGGAAGCACCTAGTGTTCGCCTGCAAGAGGCCCCTGAGAGTCATGCTTCTGATTAATACACCTCTAGGGGCCGAGTGTGCCATCTTCATGCCTCACTTCAGATCACCAGTGTCTCCCTGAAAGAAGCTGTGCACACATCTGGCACCCGGGCTTCTGCAGCTGCTAGTCAGGGGATGAGCTCCTTGGTTGCCCAGCTCTGGTGGCCAGTGGGGCTCACATTTGGGGGTGCTACGGGTCTGTAACACACAAGGAAACCGTTCTTGATTGGCTATTTCCCCAGGGCTCAGCGTAGACACAGCCAGAGTCAGAGGCACCCAATCCCCAGGCTATCTCTGAGGGAGGCCCAGGTTGAACACAACAACAAGGTTTAACACGGCTGCAGTTCTCCAGAGACTTTGTGTTGTCCTCCTGCTCTGCTCCGGGTTGGAGGTGTCCCACTGGAGGGAATGTATGGCCTGGCTCTGGTGGACAGCGAGGCTTGTGTTCACGGGTTAAGCAGAACTGTGGCAAACAAAGGAAAAGTCCTTGGTTGGCTGTTCCCCTGGGCCTCAGAGCAGAGAGTGGACTGATGCCTCCACCCATCTCCCAGTCCTTCCCTGAAAGAGATCTGTTTGCATACTTTGCCTGAGGGTCCAGCTTCCAATTAGCCTGCAGCCAGGTGCTGAGATCCTCCCTTTGGGACACTGGCAGGTCTTGGCACACACCCTCCCAGAACTAGGAGCCACTAAGAATAAAGTAGCTTTGGGAAATCACAAAGGTTGAGAAAAATAAGAGCTCAGGCTGAGCTAAACAATGAGGTTTATCTACTAAATGAGACAGCTTCCTCAAGACTAGCAGAGGTGAATGCTCCATCTAAGGCACAGAAACCAACAGTTTAAAAAAAGTTAGAAGAACAAAGGAAAATGTTCGAAACAAAAGAACAAGATAAAACCCCACATACAGACTTTAATGAAACAGAGATAAGTGACTTATCTGTCAAAGAGTTCAAATAATGGTCATAAATATGATGGCGTTTCCCCAGAAAATTACAAATAGACCTAAATATGTCCAGCAATTACACTTCTTGGTATTTCTCCAAAGGAAGTAAAATCACTATTTTGAAAAGATATCTGCACCCTCATGTTTATTGCAGCATTATTTACAATAGCCCAGCTATGGCAACAACCAAAGTGTCCATCAGATGAATAGATGAAGAAAATATGATATGTATATCAGTCATAAAAAGGAAGATGATTATGTAATTTGTGACATTATGGATGGACCTTGAGGGCATCATGTAATGTGAAATAGGTCAGAAAGAGAAAAAACAAATACTCCTTTTATGTGGACCAAAAAAAAAAAAATTGAACTCATAGATACAGAGAGCAGATTGGTGGTTGCTGGAGGCGGGGATGAGAGAGGGCAGTTGAAGGTGGTTAAAAGATATAAACTTCCAGTTATGAGATAAATAAGTTATGTGGATTTAATGTATAGCCTGGTGACTAAAGTCAACAATACTGTATCATATATTTAAAAGTAGCTAAGAGAGTAATCTTAAAAATTCTTATCACAAGAAAAAAAATTTCTAACTATGTGAGGTGATGGATATTTACTAAACTTATTATGGTGATCATTTCACAACATATACATACATCAAATCATGTTGTACATCTAAAACTAATAAAATGCTATATGCCAATTATATCTCAATAAAACTAGAGGGGAGGGTAAGAAAGTCAGTAAGATTCCTCCGGAAGGTTTGTAAGTAAAAAGTAAAAAAAATTAAGAACTGAATTTTAAGAAGAGAGCAGAAGGACAGGTGAGAAGGAATGATGAAAAATTTTAAGCAAAAACTAGGTGACAATGATGTCACAGAAATCAGAATAGAGAGAACTTTAAGAGTAATAAATAAAATGCACACAGAGGCTTCACCATGGGAAATAGCATTTTAGAAATAAATATGTTTCCAAAATTGGTGTGAAAGCAAATTGTATTGCAATAGATGAGTGAAGAAGTGGAGAGAGAAATGTACAGTAAGGAATTTTTTCAACTCATCTACTAAAAGAGAGAATGTAACATTTAAAAAAGGATATGGTGCTACATATTTTTCAGATAAGATTAAACATAAACTTGGTTGAACTGTGGTAGGAACTCATAAACTTCAAGTGGAATCAAACAAAAATATAAGTGGCTGAATCAACCCAAGTTGCAGATTTGTAGGGCCAAAGCAACAGGGAATTCTCTACCTTGTCTCTCTGCCTGCTATAATCTTAAAAATTCTTATCACAAGTTCCTAATGCCACGACCCTTTAATACAGTTCCTCATGTTGTGGTGACCCACAACCATAAAATTATTTTCGTTGCTACTTCATAACTGTAATTTTGCTACTGTTACGAATCGTAATGTAAATATCTGATATGCAGAATGTATTTTCATTGTTACAAATTGAACATAATTAAAGCATAGTGATTCATCACAAAAACAATATGTAATTATATATGTGTTTTCCGATGGTCTTAAGCGACCCCTGTGAAAGGGTCGTTCAACCCCCAAAGGGGTCGCGACCCACAGGTTGAGAACCGCTGGTCTAATCCATTCTACAGTGCTGCCATATGTATCCTAAAATACACACTATGTCTCTACTCAAAAGCTTCAATGGCTATCCATTTCCTACAAAAGTAAATCCAAATTCCAAGGCCTACCATTCAGGATTTCTTATCTGGCCAGAACTGGCATTTGTAGCTATTTCTCATCACTCCCCTTCATGCATCCTATACTCAGATCATGTTTGATCACCTTTTATCCCCCAAGTACTTCTTGTACTCTACTCTATACATGTTGCCTCTCATTCTTCATGCTCCAAGAAGAAGGCCACCTCCACCATGGCATTTTTACAAAAGCCCAAGTTGGAGTCTCTGTCTTCTCAGATTCCTTGTTAGTATTACCCATGATATTTATTATAATCTACTTATAAAATAATAATTTCTGCCTTTCTTTCTTCCTTATGAAAGATAATACTTTATTTATGTTTTATAGTTTCTAAGTTTCTAACTGAGTGGTATGTACATACTATGATTTAATAATGGTTGTTATCTGTTTAGAGAATTTGAAAACTTAAGGTAAGTCCTATAATAATATAAAATTTTGAAATTAAGAGGATACTATTTTATATTCAACCAACAATTCAGAGTATAATCTATGATTGGTTATGTGCATTAAAATTATACAGATTTCCTATAGAATATCTTACATGCTTCAAGTCAATGATAAAAGCAAGGAGGACCTAGCCAGCTTGGCTCAGTGGATAGAGCATCGACCCACGGACTGAAGGGTCCCAGGTTTGATTCTGGTCAAGGGTACATAGCTCAGCTGCAGGCTTGATCCCTGGCCCTGGTTAGGGTCCCTGCAGGAGGCAACCAATCAATGTGTTTCTCTCATATCAATGTTTCTGCCCCCATTCCTGCCTGCCCCCTATCCCCCAATCCCTTCTACTCTCTCTACAAGAAAAAAAATCAATGGAAAAATATTCTCAGGTGAGGATTAACAAAAAAAATTTTAAAGGAGGGAAGAAGTCTAATAAAGGGATTTTTTAAAATTAGGGAGTTGCTGCTCAAGCCATGACTCAATCATTTTTTTAAAAAAATTAGAATATTTTGCTATGGCCATAGTATTATAAAGGGTTAGACAAAATTAAGTTTACAGTTGTGAGTACATGAAACAGAGCTCATTCTTATATATTATTTATTTATTTATTTATTTATTACCTTATTATTATCATCATTATTATTTTATTATCTTATGGTTTATCATTTAGGTAATGCTGGCTGACAATTAACCTACTTTTGCCCACCACTATATATTTTTTACTCAAATTTTATAATAAACTTTTACATTGTGAGGAAATAAATTCATGTCAGAATTGATGTCAGCTTCTTAGGAAATCAATAAATGTAATACAACTTTCTATATTTATTTTTAAATCATTATGGACATACCTTCAACTAATTTACTAGTGCCTACATTTTGCTAAGCCTGGTGCTAGGTACATTACAAATAACACCTTATTTGACATTCAGAACAACCCTGCAAGATAACTATATTAGTATCCCCACTCTGCAGATTAAGACTTTTGCTCAGAGAGACTGCTGACTTGCCTTGCAAGTATCACACAGCTCATATCTAATAGAGTGAAGAATCTCCATGCCTACTGAGCTTGCTAACAACAGTAGCTTTGAGACACTAGAAGATTTGGGTCACCAAAATAAGATTCATAATGATTCACTTTATTTACTATGGCTAAAGGTGTACCCATAAAGTGAGGAAAGATTAGCAGCAAAAGTTGAAGCAGAAGATTGGGATATTTAAGAAACTGAATCTTCAGCTATCCAGAAAATTCACTTAGCCAATACACCTTCCTTAAGAATTCTATTTAATCAACATTTTTTTTAAATATATTTTATTGATTTTTTACAGAGAGGAAGGGAGAGGGATAGAGAGTTAGAAACATTGATGAGAGAGAAACATCAATCAGCTGCCCCCTGCACATCTCCTACTGGGGATGTGCCCACAGCCAACGTACATGCCCTTGACCGCAATCGAACCTGGGCCCCTCCAGTCCGCAGGCCAATGCTCCATCCACTGAGCCAAACCGGCCAGGGCTTTAATCAACATTTTAATAAACATATGGCAGTTTAGCTTAAGGCAACGAGTATTATTTATTAGAGGGCCTAGGGGAATTATTTTAATAGATAAAATAGTTTGTCATGGCCATCAACCTCAATTATATGTAATTTATGCTTCTAAAGTACTTGGGGTCAGTTTAAAGAGGTTTTTGAAGTATATTAGGCACTCTCCACCTCTCTAATTTTTATAATTAACATTGTTTTCATAGCCACTCCAAAAAGGTTTTGCTAAACAAAATAGACCCTCAGCTCTGTCCTATCTGAATAATCATAAATTTCAATTAATGAGCTATTTCTTTACTTTTTATAAATGTTGAGCTTTCTACATAATGCTTTTCAATATGGCATGCATTTCACTCATGTGCATTTCAAACAGATATCTCTATCTCGAAGAAAATTCAAAGCAACCTGATAAATCACTGAATAAAACTTACAGTATTTCACATTTGACAGAGATTTAATTGCCACCTCTATATTGTGTTGAATGTGAAATTTTATTAAACCTGAAAGGATGTAGCTATTTCTCCCCTTGAGCAATAACACGGGGAAATTTCTGTGTGTAAAGGTCTTTCACAAAAACTTGTGTCCTTCAGATGTAGTATTAGACACAAACTGATTAAAATTCAGAGAGCTTATTGCAGCACACGCTACATAGATTCATTGAAACAACTCTGAAGCATTTGTCTTTTACTGCAGTCTCCTGAGTACTACAGCTTTTCTGTTTGAACCTCCTCTTTGTGGTTTGTAAAGATGGGGGCTACATCTTCTTGGGAGAAGTGTTTGTTAGGAGGCAATTCTCTGTAGGTCTTGTGCTTCTGCACATTTTTGGAGCAGAGAAACCAACATTCTTTCTTCAGGACTAGCTTTTAAAGGATGTTTGCATAATGAAGATACAGTGTATCCCTCTGAGAAATCAACAGGTTTGCTTACTGCGCGCAATGAAAACGCTGACACCCTCCTGAGCAAAAAAGTCAGACTGACTTACTGCCTATAATAAAAGATCTGGGTTCCTCAAGCTTGAGGTTGCTCTCTAATAATGCAGCCCATTGCATGTGTTGTACATGTCACCTGGCCTTCCTTACATCATCACACTTTGAGAACCGGGGCTTAGAAAAATGGCATCAAAATGCTGATACTCTGGCAACTGCTATTTTTGTGAGTAACAAGCTGTCTTGTTTCTCTGAAGAGGAAGCCTGCCTCTGCCAGCACCTGTGAAACTATATCAGACTAGCTGGTTCGCTGGCAAGTAAGGGAACATAAGCTTGCCAGTTTGTGCTAGTGGTAGCAATTTCCATATAGATTGTGTTTCTGGCTACTCATGTCCAAAAGACAAAATCAAAGTTAGGATATCTAACTTCCTAACTATCTAGATTGGCCAGTGTAGTCGTCGTTCCTGATTCACCAAGAAATGTGCCATTTGCAATATTTGCAAAACTTGGCTAAACACTTGACTTCTCATTTTATTCATGATCTTCCCTCTGTCCTCTCGTGGGAAGATGGCTGAGCCAGGTTCCCTTTCTACCAGATCTTCCTTAAACGGAGAACTTTGGGCATGATTTTCTACTTTGAGGTAAGTAAATGCAAATTATTTTCAAGATTACCCACTTTTCTATAAATCACTAACATACAATTCATATATTGTTTCATCATGTATATGATTTAATCTAATCATATAACTGATCCTAACCTAATGTCAACGTTCCTGTATTTTCAGTAGATTCTTCTAAACTGGTAATCTGGTATTATTTCAAATTTTATCAACATCTGGTTTTACATCCTACCTAGATTCTATATTGATTCTAAGTATTTTTAGCATAATTAATTGCTTTAATTCTTAAGAAACTAATTTTTCATATGTTATTTTCTGCAGAAAGCATCCAAGTAGCTATTGACATTTTGCTATATTGGGTTAAGTCCTTTCCAAAGTAGGGTCGGCAGGGGCGGATAGCATCTCACCTTAAAAATATACTTCACATGAATATAATTACATTGAATATTAAATTTTTCAAGTAATTTCAGAGCTTTTTCTAGGTTAATTTTTCCACCTCTGAAGTCTTCTCGAACAACTGACAAAAACCACATATGAAACACAAAGAAGGAAGTTAAGGAAATTCTCACAGAAAATCATGACGTACTTAAAATGCCTAAAGAAATATTTGATCTCTCTTCAGTTTATTTTTGTTTTTAAAGAATAGTCTATCCTGTGCTTAAATTACAAGGTAATTCTATGATAATATTTAAACAAAACTAAGTAAGTATTATTCTCCAGTAAAGGTATGAAAGGGCATAACACAATAAAAATTACAGGAAAATAAAAATAAACATTTATGAAATCAGTTATTACTTGGGAAATACAGTCTATTGCCTAAAGATATGGATTTGGGAGGCAGCTGGACTTCAAGCTATCTCTGTCACCTGACCGCTTTCAGCTTCAGGTCCCTCATCTGAAAAGTGTTCAATTTAATATTTAGAGAAGGTGGGGACAATAAATGAGTTCACAATACATCATTGAACACAGTTTCTGCTACTGAGTGTTCAATAAAAATAGTAACCATATCTGATATTGTTTCTGCATTAGCCAAATGTCCAGCTACACACATGCCCAAAAAATAAACATATGCAGTACCATCAAAAAGGGTTTAAAATGGCATAATAAGTGTATATTTGGTATGAAAATAATCAAGCTTATTTATTTATAGATACACTACAAAAATTAGAATACTTCCATTTGAAAAACTAAGATTGAAAAGAACATGACAGTCTATAAAATCATGAAAGGCATTGGTAAAAAATATTGTTCAATAATCCACTCAATTTCAGATTGTTAGAACTACTGAGAAGCCCTTCAATTTAATGGCTAATACTTACTATGGTAAAATTCATGTTCTTATAGGAAAAAGATACCGGAAGCTAGGGAAACTCAGAAAAAAGCTCAGAACAGATATGGAAGGAATACGTCTATATGTAAATGAGAGGGATTTAAGTTCAGGAGTCCTCAAACAAGAATGAGAAAAGAATAAAAGGGATAAAACAAGAGGAAGATGAGGAAAGAGGAATAGAAAGGACTTTTGAATGGATATTTCTCCATATTTTCATGACCTGGCCTTCCCTTTCTCCTTGCTTAGAAGTCTCTCCACAATAGGTGTTGTCAACGGTTCCGGATATAATTATTTCTGCCCCTTTGCAAGAAAGGTATCTCTTGATACTCATCAGCTGTTGTCACTGCCCCTTTCTAGAGAGAGAGAAGAGAAGGAAAAGTGATTTATTGTCTTTGTTCTTTGGAGACGACTCACACTTAATTCCCATAGAAACAATTCACAATATGTGCTCCTTGCACCTCACTACCCTGGAAACTTTCGGGCTATTGCTTATGCTCTGACCATCTCCAAATCCACAATGTTTATAAATGCTGCATCTCCTGCTGTCCGGCATTTTTCCATGAACTGCCACCAAATCTCGTTTTACTTTTGCTATCTTGTTCAAAGCCCTCAACCCTTTCAGCATACCATGCTTCCAGCAGGTTTAAGACAGCTATTCTGATAGTCTGAGTATAAGTCAGCGCCATTGTGGTCCCAGAAGGTGCAAAGTTCTGCAAAACACTCTCTAGCAACTCTGGGATGCTTCTCTGGATCCCTGACAATATCTAATGTATGTGGAGACACACCACTTTTGAAGAAGGCTGTTCAGAAGGCTAAGTTCATAATACCTCCAAAATACAGATAACTGGTTGGCTGGGCACCATGCTGTCAAGTGACTGTCATTTTTATTTTTTTGGTCTGAGCACCCATTGTGATGTCATCAAAAGTTCCACGCTTCATAGAAAAAGATTCTTTATGACTTCATCAGGAGACTCAGAGCTTGCCAGGCTACCTGTTTTCATGGTTAGACACAGTAATCTTAAGCTTGAATGTTGAACACCTTGATGGGAAAGGTGACTCATGGAATGTTTTCTCATCCTTTGAACACACTTAATTTCAGAAGCTTTGCTTCTGCTGCAACCAAACATGTCACTCACTGTTCTGAGTAGGAAAGAGAAAGAAAGAGCAATTCGCAGACTGTTGATACAGGCTCCTCCAGGGGAATTCGTCAATGCCTTTGATGATCTCTGTCTGCTTATCCGTGATGAAAAACTTATGCACTATCAAGGTGAGTGTGCAGGCCATCAACACTGCCAAAAATACTATGTTCCACTCTGCATCGATGGAAATCCAGTCCTCTTGTCTCACCACAATGTAGTGGGTGACTTCCGGTTTTTTGACTGTCACAGCAAACTGTCTTTCAAATTCGACCTGCTTCAAAACCAGTTAAAAGACATCAAAACTCATGGCATCATTCGGAATGAGACAGAATACCTGCGAAATGTTGTTCTGTGTGCCTTGAAGCTGTATGTGAATGACCACTATCCAACAGGAAACTGCAACGTGCTGAGAAAAACTGTGAAAAAAAAGGAGTTCTTGATAGCGTGCATTGAAGATCACAGCTATGTAACAGGAAATTTCTGGAATGGCCTTTGGAAATCTAAATGGATTTTCCAGGTGCATCCATTTCTAACCCAAGTAACAGGAAGAATTTTTGTGCAAGCTCACTTCTTCAAGAATGTCAACCTTCATATTGAAATCTCTAAGGACCTGAAGGAAAGCTTGGAAATAGTGAACCAAGCTCAGCTGGCTCTAAGTTTTGCGAGGCTTGTGGAAGAGCAAGAGAATAAATTTCAAGCTTCGGTCTTAGAAGAATTACAGGAGTTATCGAATGAAGCCCTGAGAAAAATTCTCCGAAGGGATCTCCCAGTGACCCGCACTCTTATCGACTGGCAGAGGATACTCTCCGACCTGAATCTGGTGATGTATCCTAAGTTGGGATATGTCATTTATTCACGAAGTGTGTTATGCAACTGGATAATATAAATGATTGCTCCTGGTAATTGTCTCAACCTGATTTAGTCATGGGTCTGGGGGATGGTTATTTTCCTAACGTTAAGAAGCCACTGGAGAAACCTGTAACTTGGCAAATGCAAGTTTAAATTAGGGAAAAGTGTAATGAGTACATTTACTCAGGAAATATTCACCAGTGAGGCAAGAAAGGTGTTAGTAAATGTGATTCATCATATTGATCATCATGAAGTCATGTTTATTAGAATCTAAAATAGCTTTATGGAATGTGGCGCCCCAGAAGTATTATAGAGCTGGTCAGTGTTAAGGCTCTGTGTGTGTGTGTGTGTGTGTGTGTGTGTGTGTGTGTGTGTGTGTGTGTGAATGACTTTTGTCTTTCTTTGGATCTGGAGAAGGTATGCAAATGATACTTCATATTTTTCAATTAAGTCCTACACCAACCCCGAGAGGGTGAATTTCAATAAGGTTAGATGTTCCATGAAACCAACAGAGATCAAAAATCCAGCTCAGATGAAGAATTATTAGTAAACTTGGATCCACTGCCAACACACACACACACATACACACACACACACACAGATCTTTATGTCAGGCCCTGTGTTAAATGATTTGCACACAATTTTTCATCATTAGGCTGTCACTGGTAGTAACCCAATTTTACAGAAGAAGAATCTAAGATTTTGAGTTATTTAATTTCCTCCAGGCATGTGGCATGTGACAGGTGTGTCTGACTCTAGCACTTGCACCTTTAACCCATAGGGTATTAGAATTCTTCATGGACACCTGTCTCATCAAGAGTTGTAAACAATGGTCTAGGCAAGCACTCCACACAAAGGACACCTTCAAAGGAACTGGAACTGGTGGGCTATTTCCTAGCCAAGACAAATTACCTACATGGTCACCCT
This sequence comes from Myotis brandtii, assembly GCF_000412655.1. Taxonomy (NCBI): domain Eukaryota; kingdom Metazoa; phylum Chordata; class Mammalia; order Chiroptera; family Vespertilionidae; genus Myotis; species Myotis brandtii. Next base: position 1,426,746 of record NW_005358943.1, on the reverse strand, counting down.
ATCACCATTCCCAGCAATGTTACCAACCACTTGTGTCTGCTCTCAGAGAATTCCAAATTTAAACTTCTCAAATGAGATTGCAGTAGAGCCATAGACAGATCCCATTCCCCAATTCTGACTTATCCAGGAAGCAAAGTATATTTTGGATCCATGCAGTTGAGAAAATGTCTAATTCTACCAAGTGTTGGAGCAGAGAAGATCCTATGCAAGAATGTCTAAATCTCAAGCCTCTCTTCCCCAACTGGTAGTTCTTAGAGAATCTCAGAAAAAATTACCCAGGTCTATCTTTAAAAATACAGCTTCCCAGTACCCATCTTCAGATTCTGATTAAGTAGGTCAGGGAAGTTTACATTTCAAACAGGGGGTCCCAAAACTACATTTTAAGAAATATTTCCCTGCCCTGGCCAGGTGGCTCAGTTGGTTGTAGTATCACCCATACAGCAAAAGGTTGTGGGTTTGATTCCCTCTCAGAGCACATAACTAGGTTGCAGTTGGATCCCCGGTAGGGGTGCTTATGGGAGGCAACCAATCTGAATGTTTCTCTCTTTTTTTTCTTTTTTTGCTTTTTAATCTCAATGTTTCTCATATCAATGTTTCTCTCTCTCCCTTCCTCTCGAAAATCAATAAGGCATTTTATCGGGTAATGATTAGGAAAAAAAGAGAAGAAATATTGTCCTAATCTTAAAGTAACACATCTCTGCTTTCTATTTACTTAATTAAAATAATAGTCTGTAAAACTGTTGTTCCATAAAGTCATTTCTACTCTTTCACTGGATTCACAATGCCAGAGACCAAGGATAAACTTTTATCTATCATGATAAAAAGTTAAGAAAAAAAACTTTCTAACACACACACACAGCAAAATAAAAAAAAGAATTGCCCTCTTTGCATTAAAATATACCCACCTGACAAATTCTTTAGCAAAAGCTTGAATTGATATTATGGTTATATATGTAAATGTTCATTTCCCACATCATTCCAGAATAGGACTCAGTGGTTTATGGGACAATCACAGAGGCATTTAGCTTCTACTCTAACTCAGGGTTTTAAAGATAATATTTATTGGTATTCCTGGATATAAAAGTCCCATGTACAAATCATAGAAAATGATTAAAGTATAAAGCATGTTGGCCTATTTCTTTCCACCCAATTTTATTGAATTGTTTTAAATATTAAAACTATACAGCATATAAAAAATTGTATCTTGATTTTTAACCATAACTTCCTATATCATAAATATTTTCCCATGTCATTAAAACTCCTTGAGGACATAATTTTAACTATTTATAAGATATTCATACTGTTTGTGAACCATAGTAAGACAACCATTATTCATACATAACTTGAATTTTTGGCATTTTATTTCTGTTATTAATTAGGCTATAGTGAGTATCTCTGTGCATAAAGCTTTGCCCTATTGTGGATTATTTCCCTAAGAGATAAATTCCCTAAAATTGTATATTGAAAAGATACGAACATATCAATGCTCTTAATACATATTCCAAATTGCTTTCCAGAAAGATTTAACAATTTATAACCTCATTGAGAGCAAAAGAGAATGTCTAACTCATAATAGTAATCTTGGCAATACTGAAAATCAATTTTTTTCTTTGATAGGCAACAAACCTTAAAACAATATAAAGCAAATAAAAAGGCATTTCACTAACTTATGTTATACCAATAACATTTCCATGATGATATTATTTGGTAGTTTTTTTCTTTATATGGAGGCTGGCATAGCCAGGAAATCTATAGTTACCACCTTTTCTCTGCCTTTATCACACATACACACCTACTAGTACATCTAAACCTACACTATGGACACAAAAATAAACACAATCCTAGATATGTACACACATACACAAAATGCTTCAGATCCTGAAGACTCAGGGTAGTATTTTTTTAATATTCTAGTGTCCTCCCCACCCTAGGCCCATTTCCAACTAGAATGTATGCTCCATCAAAATGGGAATTTTGTCTATTCCAAGTGTGTAGTCCATTATTGTCTGTCATATGGTGGGGAATGAATGAATGAATGAATGAACAAAGATAATAAAGATATGAAGCATGGTAGGTTTAATTGGTCTTAGGGTTTTGTAAACTATTAGTATTTATTGTTCCTTTAGAAACCATGTATTCCTCTGCAGGTCCCCAAGACCGATGTTGTGATCCCTCATGCTAAGGCAGTTCATTACATTCTGAAGCTGTCATTGACTGCCTCCTGCTCTGAAGCAATCCTTTGGTTTTATTTCCCACTCCAAGTTTAAGAAAATCAGATTCTTCAAAAGTCATATATTTCTTTCAATTTTACATAATCTTCTGTCAAAGATTTTCTCTTTCCTTTAGAAGCCAGTCGAATCACTATATCATGCTTTACTCAAGCAGAGATCCATGAAGGGTCATACATCCTTATATCAGGGTGAGTCCCTGCTGTCCAGGACATGCCCTAGCCTCAGGTTGCCTTGAGATTAAAGCAGGCTTAAGCTTTCCTTCTTCGTTTGCACCTTTGGCACAATGTACAATACCCAACTACCCCCATCTACATATCATGCAGGTCTTGGATGACAAATAAAGCTCCTGTTAGACTCTCAGGATATTTATGAAGTACTCATACTAGTACTTGATTAGATTTTAGTGAATCAGTATGAAAAGTATTTTCAGATCACTGCCACTCGGCCAATTTTTGGCCATGTTGCTGATTTATCGCACCTTCTCCTCAACTTTCTCATCATGACACACCTCTTAGGTTCTGGCTCTTGTACTTAGATAATTTCAGCAGCCTTCTCAGGATATACTACTATTCTGAAAGAATGGTTCCCGGGCTACTGCTTCCTAAATTCTAGTGACACCCATCTCAACTCGGCATAAGTCACTGATGAGCAGTTAATTTATTATTTTTTATTGACTCCTATAGCCTTCATCATGACAGGCTTTCAAACTTTTCTATTTGACTTACGGTCTACTTGTTCATCACTCCTTCACTTAGTTCATCATTCCTTCACTATTTCTTCTCCTTCCAAATACTTTCTAAAGAAATTATGTATTTTTCTAAAATTAACTCTTTCTCCTCCTCACTTGACCCTAAATCCTTGATCTTTTGTCTTGGCTCAGTGGATAGAGCATTGGCCTACAGACTGAAGAAATTATGTATTTTTCTAAAATTAACTCTTTCTCCTCCGCACTTGACCCTAAATCCTTGATCTTTTGTCCTCCAGGCTCTTGATTCATCAGTGACCTTTTTCATTTTTTTGGTTATGGTACTTGTTGATTTTCTCACTTTTTTAAAATTTTTTTTTAATTATATTTGACATAGAAAATTACATTTGCTTCAGGTATACAACATTTCTATACCTTATGAAGTGATTATCATGATAAGTATAGTACCCACCTGGCACCATACATAGTTATGACAATATTACTGACTATGTTCCCTATGCTATACTTTGCGTCCCCATGACTAATTTTATAAATGGCAGTTTGTAGTTCTTGATCCCCTTCACCTTTTTGGCCCACCTCCCAACCCTTCCCACCTTCTTCATTCTTGTCTCCTCACTTCCTCTCTCCCGTCTTGGCTCTTCTCTTCTATCAGCAAACATCCTCAGTTCCAACTATCCTAAAATAATCTCCCTACAAATTCCTCGGGTCCTTTCACCATAAAACTTTTCAAAATAATCATCCTATTCTTTTTTTTTCTACCTTACCACCCGATTTTTTTTTTTAAGGAATGGATTTAATTAAGAGACTTTTATTCTAGGTATTCTACCGAGAAATTTCATCTGCCTCATTGAATCCTTATAAGAATCATACAACTGGGAATTATATTTTACAGCTTAGCAAACTAAGAGTATCCTTAAGAAATTTTGCCAAATTGACACAGCTGGTAAGTGACACAACTGGGATTCCAATTCAGGTCTGTCAAACTTTAAAACTTTATACCACCTCATGCTGTCTTAACTCTGAACCTTATAGCTTCCAGTGCAACAGTCTAATAAAAACCTATCTCAACAGTTTTCAGTATCACAATTGTTTATTACAGTGACCTTCCCTCAGTTATCACCTTGGGAACTTGACTATTACTTTATCCTGAAAAAATTTTATTTCCTCAGTTGTAACTGCTTCTTAGTCTCCCCTTCTCTAATCCCTTTCACTTCTCTTCCAACCTATACCCCACACTTAAACATTGGCATCCTCCAAACTTTAATTCTCTGTCCTTTTCTTTTTACATTTTCACCTTCATTCACCAAGTTTTTCAGCAACGAGCCCATTTTTCACAGCATGCATCAGATATGACAGCACTAATTAAACTCCAGTACTCATTATCTAAGGCTTATTACTAAGTAGCTCTTCTAAACAGAACTTTTTAATAGAATAGTGTATCTTTTTTTCTTCCCTCTTGGCTTATTTTTGTTGCTTATTTTTCTACTTTTTTTACTTTAGTAAAGAATTTGTCACTAAGCAGTACATTCTAAGATACAACCTTGAACACACTCTGCCAGAGCAGCTTTGCATAAACACCTCTCTCAGTTATACTTGAACTCCAAGAATATCCTACCTTGACACTGTTCCCCCTTGGTCCACATTCACTTCCGCCATCCCTCCAACCCTGTTTCTCCTGTGTTCTATAAGTGAATACAAGACATCTACTAAATAATTAAACAGATGACTCCAATCAACTTGGCTTTGGGCTTCATTTCCAATATTACGTACAAATTCTACCTTACAGTGTCAAAATCAACATTTCCAGAACTAAGTTTTTATTCTTTTCCACCTCTCCCTTCCTCAAGCAAATTACTCTTTCTTCTTTTCTACTCTTAGAAGTATTATCTTGCCTTTAATGCAAGGACAAAACATCAGGCCTCCTTAACTTCTTTCGTATTTCCTAAAATTCAATTAGTCATTGGGTATGTTGATTTCTGTCTCTGCAAGTATTTTTCTTATTTATTCCCTTTGGTACCTTATCAATAATATTTGTAACTTTTCACTTATCAAGTTTTCTGACTGGTTTGCCTTCATTTTTTTAAATAACCAACCTATTCTATGAAGTCCTGCCATATTAATTTTCATAAACCTCAAATGGTTACTCTTGTCACTCACAATCTTGATCAAACATGTTTAAAAAATACCTACTGACTAGGGGCTACATTTCAAATTCCCTGGCTTAGCATTCCCAGGTCATCCGTGATCTGAATGCCCCCACCTCTTCCATGGATCTAATACAGTTAAACTGGACTTAACCATCTTTCCCAAGAAGCCTAGCAGAAGCTTCACCAGAAGTGCTCCCTACATTTCCTAAACGTGAACACATTTTATCTCTAATTCTGCCTTGATTTCAACCTTAATTTCAATGTTAGATATATGTATTTGTCTGTTTCCCTTAATGAAATTTTTGTTTCATTCATCTACCTGTACAATGTAGTGGAAATCTATGAAACTTTGAGTCAGAATATCTAAGTTCATGTTCTGATTCTAACAATTACTACTTTTGTGACATTGGGCAAAGTTCAAATATAGAGCTTCTTTGATATTTGTTTTATTTGTTAAATATGCGTTAAATGCACTCCTACCATGATGTTTCACATATGTTATATGAGCAATAAACGGTTGGTGAATAAACAAGAGAAGAGAGTTTCCATCAGGCTCAGGTTGGCCAGAGCTTCACACACAGTGTTTTCCAAAGATAAGAGAAAGTTTCTGGGTGCATCAATCCTCAATCCAACCAAACTCTCTGCCTTTCAGAAATTCTAATTTACAAATGCCTCAGAATTAGAGCTACAGCTTTGCATTGTAGAGATCTTTCATAGTGTCTGGAACATGATAAGAATATAAGTCCCACACTATATTTCCCTGAGAACTCATTCTTGATGCCTTATTATATGCCACATGGGCATACAGATCCCTTAAGGAGCCTCCAGGGACAAGATTTGCCTTCCAAATTTAATGAATACGTCCCAATAGGAAACAGATGCAAATACAAATCAGATAGTTGAGAGAAGGTATAATGAAGAGATTATCTACAAAGATCTGGGAAGACAAGGGACAGTGGAATAACATAAGAGCAGTTCACATCTTTAGTACAAGATTAGGGAGTGGCCACTAAAACCTTCTGTGGAGGGATACTGCTGGCCTGAGGAGACCACTCCTTAGCCCAGTGGTTCTCAACCTTCCTAATGCCGTGACCCTTTAATACAGTTCCTCATGTTGTGGTGACCCCCAATTTCATTGTTACAAATTGAACATAATTAAAGCATAGTGATTAATCACAAAAACAATATGTAATTATATATGTGTTTTCCTATGGTCTTAGGCGACCCCTGTGAAAGGGTCATTCGACCCCCAAAGGGGTCGCGACCCACAGGTTGAGAACCGATGCCTTAGCCAAAGACCCAAGGTCATAAATGTTCTTCTTCCTCCGGCTTCTGCCAGAGCGCCCCACTGGCAAATCCAATAAAAGACTAGAGGCAAGAGGGTTCATTAATTCAGTCCATGCACAGGAGCCTCCCATGCCAGTAAAGCATGGTGAAGAGAAGATAGTGAATCTGGAAGGGAAATCAGAAGATACCACACACACATTCATTCACCTGAATGTGATTTCTGACACAGGACAGGGTTTGTTTTTAGAATACCTGGGATTCCCTAAGTATATTTCAACCATTTGTTCATTTAGAAATGTCATTAGTTTAAATAACCAATAGTTTGTAGCACTAATTAGGAATGTGTTTGTAAGGATTTCAAGTAATTTTTCTGTGTGTCTTAGTTAATTTTAACTTGAGAAAAACAACCTCATCTAGGTTATAAATGCAACACTTTCCTGAAATTATTTTATTACATAAGTATAATGCTTATCACATTGTTCTTCTCTCCCTAGGCACTATTTTAGCCTTACTTTTTAATATGTGAAATGCTTTCACTTTGCAAGCACCATGTTCATGCTCCCAACTCATATGAATAAAATTTAAAAAATGATGGTGTGAGTAGGATTTACTAATTGGACAGGTTTGTTTTTTTATTCCCTAGGAATCTGATCTGTGACCCTAAAAGCTGCAAATGCAGTCTGCAGTTCAAAAACAGTCATGGAATGAGAGGGTAAAGAAAGAGAAAATTTTCATAAATATTAAATGTTTTTTAGCAAAGATACATGAGCAGTGTCCCAATGATTCTTAATGAGTATTTCCCACATTCACTTCAGTACTTGTTTTATATCTCATTCTTATATAAGCAATCTTTAATCCAACAGCTGAAATTCTTCTGAACGCATAAAAAATAATAATAAAGAAAAATCAGGGCTCTTTTGCCAAACTATTACTATAGCATAACAAAGTCCTAAAGTTCAAGATGGGTCTTCAGTGTTTGTTTGGAATTAAATTAGCCATGTCTAGCTGTGGTAATCTTATGTCAAACTGATCTCTTCAGAATTTCTAGAAATCCTTGCAGAATGTCATAATCTCTAATGGCAAAGCTTCAAGAAATAGGAGAAGAAAATCTGTGACTGTGGCTGTTTATAGTTACATAGCACCATGCAGTGCATTTTCTTGAACTCCCAGCATACATCTATTCACAGGAAATGTGACTGATAATTTGAGTTAAGCTGCATTAATTTACTTAGCTGGGTCCAGGATGTACTTCTAACCCACCCGCCAATATCCATTGTCATACTGTATTCATTTCACCTGGGAATACCTCATATCAAACCCTTTAGAACCTCAAGAACAATTTGACCTGGCTACCCAACTGGTCCAAATATGTATCTCAGTTTCCTTCTTTCTAAGGGACTGCAATACCCTTATATTACTGCAAATTATTTAACCTCCCCAAAATTATTTTGTAAGACATTTTCACTGACTTATTACTAACTCTGTTTCCATTTTTTCTTCCCATCACTGAATTCCTTCTTTTAAATTAATTCTCAAAAAATAGTTTTTTAAAGATGCATGCCTTAAAGAAAGTGATCTTATTCTTATTTACTTAGGTTACTCCATCACAGAATCTGGAACATAATGTGTGTTTAGAAGATATTTGTTGAATAGATAGATGGATGATTAAATGGATGAATACATTGAAGGAAGAAAATAAACTCTATTGCAGTTTCCTTTGAATACAGATACCTTTTGCACTAAATATTTTAATTTTTAAGGCATCAAGAGGTGAATGTCAATCTGGAAATGCAGACACAAAGGATGTTCTAAGGTTTAAAAGGAAGTGCCTGGGATTCAGTAAACAAACAAGTTCAAAAATGTTACATAAGCCCCCACTGGGAGAGTCTCATATACATTAAAGGCTCTGAGATAGTCTACCTCAAAAAAAAAATTTAGGTGAGTATAACCTGAAAGTCATTTTTGATTCTTCCTTTTCCCCCTCATCATCCATATCTAATCTATTTGCAAGGTCTCTGAGTTTGACCTCCAAAGAAATATCTGTCCACTTCCCACCATCACAGTTGCTATGGCACCGGCCTTTCTTACAGGAATATTGCAACATCTTCCTAATTTGTATCTCTGCTTCCACTTTTAGTCTCCAGAATGAGCTTTAAAAATGTAAATTGAACCCTGCTTATTCCTAAGGCATACCAATAGGCTTAATTTGCTTAAAGTAAAATCTTCATATGTGGTCTAGAAGCCCTTAGGACCTCTGGCCCAAGCCTTACTTTCAGACCTCATCACCCACCTCTCTCCTTCTTGCTGACCACTTTTTTGTCCCTGAGGCTCCCTTCTCTGCCTTTTCCATGCCAAGCCCTTTTCCTACATGAGGCCTTTGTTCTTGGTTCCCTCTGCCTGAAAATGTATGTCCTTCAGCTCTTCTCATCATTAACTCCTCTTCATCCTTCAAGCCTCACCTCTCAAGAACTAACCCTTCCTAATTACTTCTCACTGCATCCCCGGATTTATTTCCTTCATGGCACTCATCATCATTTTAACTTCTTTTTTTTTTTTAATATACTTTATTGATTTTTTACAGAGAGGAAGGGAGAGAGAGAGAGAGTTAGAAACATTGATGAGAGACAAACATCGATCAGCTGCCTCCTGCACACCCCCTACTGGGGATGTGCCTGCAACCAAGGTACATGCCCTTGACCGGAATCGAACCTGGGACCTTTCAGTCCGCAGGCCGATGCTCTATCCACCGAGCCAAACCGGCTAGGGCCATTTTAACTTCTTAAAAGTTTGGTTAACTGCATGAGAATACAAATGCCTATAGGTCAGCAACTTTGTTTATCTTGTTTATCAAAATATCCTCAGAGCCTAAATAATGCCTGACACATGGTAGGAAATCAATATTTGCTGAATAAATGTTTATTCATGGGACCCACTTTCAAATAAAACTTACTAATATTCCACAGAATGCATTTTGGGGAAGTCTAGTGTGGACTAAAGACTTACCATTTTTTCATAAAATGTCCATGTATATCTTCAGGGAGTTAAGAATT
>NW_005358943.1:1353679-1417231 GCF_000412655.1 Myotis brandtii | reverse complement strand
AAGCGACCGTTACGACCGAACAACTGGACAACCGGTTGACAAGTCACTATGATGCACACTGACCACTAGGGGCAGACGCTCAACGCAGGAGCTGCCCTCTGGTGGTCAGTGCACTCCCACAGCCAACCATCCCTGGCCCCTCCCCCTGGCTGGCTGGCCCCCATTGGCCCCTGGTGCTAAACTATTTGTAGAGACCTGCTTCTGGGTTGGGGTTTCATACGTAGCAGAGCAGCTTCCTCACTGTGATCTATTGAAAGTCAGCCCTCCACACAAGAGTTTGTCTGGCTCCCGTTCTCTCCCTTCCCCAGGGGCTGCCTGCCTACCGTGGTGGCGGTGCGGCACGAGAGAAGGAGGAGGGGGGTTGGGAAACCATGTGGTGGTAGGGCACCGACAGCAGCCGGTGTCCATTCCTTCCATGCCCGGCCCAGTGACCATCGCCTCCTCTCTCGATCCCACCAGGACCTTCAGGCCCCAGGCTGGGACGGGGAACTGGGGGTGGGTGGCAGTAGATGTGGCCCCTTTCCCAGGGGGGCCCAGGGCTGGCTCCCTCCTTGGGGCCAGCGGCCAACCTCTCATGGTCCCTCCCCACCCCCACCCCCAGCTGGCCAATGGTGCCCCACCCCCTGTGCACAAATTCAGGCACCAGGCCTCTAGTTCCTATATAATAAGCTTTATAATCCTGACATAAAAATACTACACATGTGTTACAAAGTCCATTACTATGTATATATCAAGCCTATTAGGTAAAGATTATATATCAACCATGTTGTATTTTCATTAGCCATTGTATGTTCCAATTTCTACAAAAAATTCTACTTTTCTTCAGGTATACCTAACAACTGATTCCATTCTGTCTTTTAAAAAATCCATGTTCAAATCTTCTGCACGCCCTTCTAAGCTTGGAGAAAGTTTCAAAGGTCTTTTGAATTTGGTTTTAGTTTTTTACTAAGAAATTGATTGTAATCATCATCCAGATTTATCTCTTCATTTACACATTGGGAAACTGAGCATTTGAGTGCTTTTTTCAACATCATGCAACTTTAATGCTATAGTCCTGGTCAAATGTTATTTTTGCATTTTGTTCTATTTTTCCTATCATTCTGAAGTTCACAAGGCAGATATTAGAAAAATATATATGAGGGGCTGGATCCAAAGGATGAGCTTGAGCAACACCTAATTTTAGAGAGGATGCCTAAAAAGACCCAGTCCCATTTCCTTTATAGTGGTGAAGTTTGATTAGCTGTTCATTATGAGAAAAGTGGGATTAGATGCCAAATTTATTTCTCTTTTACCTTCTGATAATTGGAGTGTCTTATCCTAACAAAGACATTGCCATTTATGTTGCCAAGTTGCCTACAAATGGATGTTTCAAAAAAGAAATAATATATAACTTCTTTATAAAACAAATTAACAATAATGCTCATATCTTTTAGCAGATTTTTTAAAATTATCATCATGTGGTTGGTGAATGATAAAATTACACAGGTCTTGAGTGAAAAACTGTAAAAAAGGAGAAGTAAATCTTATACTTATACAGTTTGACACAAAAAGTTGCTTAAGTCAACTGGAAGACAGCACTCCTACTAGGAAAATGGGCAAAGTACATAAACAGACAATTTACAGAAAATCCAAAACCCTACAAAAAGCACATATGATAGAATCAAAGAAATGCGAATTAAAACAGCTAATATTTTTTGTTACATCTATTTTAAAAGGCAAAAATTAAAAGCTTGTTTAAGAAAATTATGGTAAAGATCTGTATTTGTGTGTGTACATGTGTGCATGTGTGTATGTGTAGCAACTCTCAAACATTTCTGGTGGGAAGTCAGACAAAAGATGCTGCTCTCAGGAGCAACCTGGCATTATTTAGTCAAATTAATATATGCATACCCTACGACTTAGCAGTTGTTCCTGGATGTGTTTTCTTCCAAAATTCTCACATTTGTCTAGTAGGAAACATGTACAAGGATTGTCATGGCAGTGTTGCTTGTTGTGGCAGGAAGTTAACAGCAATTTGGAAGCCCACCACTGGTGTGTTAGAAGATAAAGGTGGTCGATGTACACCAAGGAAGACCGTGGACAGCTGGAAGTAATGCTCACAGAGCAATATGGGTGGATCTTAAAAACACACTGCTAGATTAACAAAGAGTAAGGCATGGTGCAATTCACATCACAATGACAAATGCAGAAATTAAAAACAGATGCTCACTACTATAACCATTTCTCAAGAATACATAATTTTAGATCCAGAGATATTGACTCATGCAACAGACTCTGTATTTCAAGGGAAGGGGTGGGGGGGTCAGGAAGAGATTAGCCAAAGAACTTATATGCAAAACTCATGGACATGGATAATAGTGCAGAGAAGGCCTGGGGAAGGGACAGCTGTAATATTCTTAACAATAAAGATAAATTTTAAAAATAATACATGTTTTTAATATACATGAAATGTATTAGAATAGTTGCCTCTGCAGGATGGGTGAAAAGAAATGGGCTATGGGTGAAAAGAAATGGGCTATTTTTTTTCATAAGAAAAAAAATAGATATATGGGTGAATAAAAAAAAAAGCGAACAAGGAAACAAATTTTAAAAATAATACATGTTTTTAATATACATGAAATGCATTAGAATAGTTGCCTCTGCAGTATGGGTGAAAAGAAATGGGCTATGAGTAATGAAAAAAAAAAATAGATATATGGGTGAATAAAAAAAAAAAGCTGAAACAAGAGAACAAGGAAACAAATTTTAAAAATTAAACAAACCAAAATAAATAACTACAAGCAAAAAAAGAGGAAATTAAAGAAAAAGTAACCAGAACTAAAAATTGTTTTATTCAGAAGCAGCATGAACTTAAAGCTCCTAAAGATGAAGTGATATGCCCCCCACATGTTCCCTCCCCTCACTCATCAGGGAGAGAGCACCACACTCCATCGCCCGCTCATGCAGCTGTGGAAGACCTGCAGGAAAGACAGAAGTCGAGGACTGGGGAAGGCTGTGCTGTGAACAAAGCTGGCCAGATATGCTACTCTTGTCTGAGGTTGAATTCCTCAAGATAAATACAACCTGGAATTGGGAAAGGAAATTTCTGTTTCTTATCTGGGGGGTGATTGGAATAGATAGGTTTGGCTTCATAGGCTGCCGTCGGTACCAATGCATTGTCTAAGAGAGATCAAGAGGCCAGGACTTGTGAGGAGGGTAGCATTCTAACTGAAATTGGAAAGTTAGTGTATTTCTTACCAGGTCAGTAGATTATGAAAGTCTGACCATAAAGATACAGCATAACTTTACTGTGACTTGCACAAAATTGTAATCATCCTATATAATAAAAGCCTAATATGCTAAATGACCAATCATTCAACCATTCGACCAGTCACTATGACATGCACTGACCACCAGGGGGCAGATGCTCCAACTGGTAGGTTAGCTTGCTGCTGGGTCTGGCCGATGGGGACTGGGTGAGATGGGCTGGACACGCCCTGGAGCCCTCCCCAATCATGTACCGGTGGGGTCCCTTGGCCTGGCCTGCACCCTCTCGCAATCTGATCCCCGCAGGCCAGGCCGAGGGACCCCACCGGGGGACGAATCCATGCACCGGGCCTCTAGTTTTTTAATAAAACTTCTTTGTGGAGTCAATTACCTGCTTCTGCAGGTTCCCTCATTCTGGTCCTCAGTTTTGTTCTCTATTTTGTTGCCTCACCTAGTTTGCTGATGATAAAGAAAATAAGCAGAAAGAAGTTGCTGAGCTATTCATTTGAAAAATTTTACTTCTTATATTTCAATGAGTATGTCAGAAAAAAACAAAACCACAAAGAGAAAATCCATTTATCTTTAAGCAGAGTGCTGCATTCAAAGGAATTTAGCTGTAAAATGATTAGTGATATTTTTCTGGGGAATGACAGTATAACAAAAGATCAGTTGACACTTTTCAAATAGGTACTGGAGATGCTTTTGTGCCCTTGCCGCGCAATCACATGTACTCTCAGGATGCCATGGAATTTCTTGCACAAAGAAGAGACAGCACTAGACTTGATATTAGATAGCCAATTTACATCTACCTCAAGAGATGTGAGTCAGGGAAATACAGTGCATTTCTACAGTTAATATTGCAGCAGCAAAAAATATTATGGGCATTTTTATAGCCAAACTCAAAATATATACAATAATGTTTAAGCATATTATTAAAATACAGCTCTTATGCCCTGAAGCCAAAAGGTGTTTAGAATGGCTAACATTGGAAAATACGGAAATAGTAGAATGCAAGATTCCTGCCCAACCCCTTTGCCATCGCCATTCATCAAATCCAGAGTTAGAAAGCAATGTAAGCTGTCCATCAAATAAAACTATACCCCTCTTCTGCATTCCCACCTTATTAGCTTACTCCTGGGAAAGTGATTGTGGAGAAACTTTAAATGATACCAACAGTAAACTCTTTCCAAAGGCCTACAGAACACGGGAATCTCTAAATCAAACTGAATTCATCTACCATCGATGGAGTAAAGCATAAACCATAACCTGTAATGTTTTATAACCTTGGACTTAAGACTTAAAGAATTTACTTTCCATCGATTCATTCTGTAAGTGATTGCCTGAAACACTGCTGGGCCGGGAACTGTGGAATTTGAAAAGTAATGTGAGTGATGATCCTTGCTCCCCAGGAGATCAAAGTCTTAATGCTGCAATACTACGGAAACAGGAAGAATTGCATGTCAAATAATTAGTGTCCTTATAAAGAGTGATAGTTATTACAATTTAATAATGAAACTTCAGGTGCTATCTCAAGCTTCCTACCATTTGAAGATAGTAATTTTAAGAAAGCATTATTGAGACATTAGTACCTTTACTCTTTGCTCCTCTAGATCCAAATAAAAATAATTTTAAAAAGTAATATTCCCCTTCATGGGAAGCAGAGTTTTGAATTCTCGATTCTCTTGTCCTAGAATGAATGGCTTTTTCTGATTTAAGTCCAAAGAAAGTGAATTAAGTTGGCTTACCCTCAAGTGGCAGGAGATGGCGGGTTTGGGGTTTTAAAGGTAGAGATAAATGAGGCTAATAAAAGTCTGGCAGAGGCAGCATACTATCCCCACCAAATGCCAGAAAGTGTCAAGAACACTGATAAGGCAGCTCACGAAACCAGAGGAAGAATTACTCCCAACACCAACTACATGATTGAAATTGGACATTCTACTCCTCTTGCCTCTAAGTGTCATGAATCCATTCATATCCATTTCGTGGAAACAAATTAAGATCTGCTTTACAAGAAACATGAATTTTAAAAGATACTTCCAATGACTTATTCTATGAAATCCTGGATGGCTTATTTTCTATTTTTCAGGCATGTGAAAAGCTATAATATTTCTTCATTCAGCTAATCTTAACGGAACCCATTCTTTGTGCCAGATCCTGCATGCAAAGGACTAATTACGTAAGTAGAGTCATAAACTGTGTACTGCAAGGGGAAAAAAAAGAGGAGAGCAACAAACCCTCCTTAGGGACGGTGGGAAGACTTGTGCTGTGGATGCTGCCATCCCCATCCCCTCAACCAGGGCATGCTCACCCCACCAGGACTGGAGCCCTGATTGATGCTGGGAGGCCCCGCCCCCTTGCACGAATTCAGGACAACTCCGAGTGGTTATGCTGGCCTCTGATTGGCGAGCACCTTTGTTGTTTCTGCATCATCAGTTCACCTTCCCCTTTTCTAACCTGAGAGGAGGCAAACTCTTTCTGAAAAGGCTGGAGAATAAATGTTTTAAGTTTTGCCAGCCGCATAAGGTCAATCTCTGTCGGGTAGGTATTCTTTTCCCCTCCAGCCGTTAAAAAACGTAAAAAACATTCCATTTTTTTATTTTATTGTTTAAAGTATTACAAATAGTAGTACATATGTCTCCTTCTTTATTTCTTTTTTTTTCTTTTTTCCATACAAACAGGCTGTGGGCCAGATTTGGTTTGCTGAGCCCTTCTTCAACCAAAATCGCTTTCCTCACCTGTTCCCCACAGGTATTCATTCCAAGAGGACCAGCAAGTCTCTGTCTTAAGGTTTCCTTCTTGGGGAACCTGACTGGGACGGCTTGGTAAAGGAAGTAACAGACTGAAAGGTTTCACAAGAGTTTATTTTATTAGCACTAGCCGGTTTGGCTCAATGGCTAGAGTGTCTGCCTGTGGACTGGAGGATCCCAGGTTCAATTCTAGTCAAGGGCACATGCCCAGGTTGCGGGCTCAATCCACAGTAGGGGGCATGCAGGAGGCAGCAGATCAATGATTCTCTCTCATCACTGATGTTTCTCTCTCCCTCTCTCCCTCTTCCTTCCTCTCTGAAATCAATTTTTAAAAAAATTCACTAGACAATGGTTGTGACTCTGTTGATTTTAGCTAAGCTATGTGGTTGGTCTTAGAAAATAGTAATGGTTAAGCCTCCCAACCTTTTGTTTTCTAAAAACCCTTACCCTATTGTATTCGAAAGGGGCTTACTTCAAAGAACCACCTATCTAATATATGACTGGCACAACTGTTTGTCCCCCAAAACTAGCTTGAAAGAGAGGTAAGCATTTCTTGTTCATCTGGCTGACTCAGACTCTAATTACAAAAAACAACCCCAAGCATAAACTCATTCTACCTGTAACTTAGGCAAAACCAAAGCAAATAAAATCCAGGGCAAAACCACCTTGCCAAGACTCTCTGATCCTCACATGTGGAATGTTTCCCCTATTGCAATATTCTGAATAAAATTAATCTCTTTGGTTGTTCTGGTTTTTTTGCCTTTGACAGTGAGAATGTGACTGCCAGCAGTAGAAATGTAATGTACGACACCGAAGTACTAAAGGACCTGGCATTGTCGAGGAATCACTGGGAAGCGTGATGTGGTGGGAATTAGAGTTACGGCTGGGGCAGTGGAAGAGGCTGCAGCAGTAAGCTGGGCTAAACCGAAGGGCCTTGCATATGAAACCAAGCATTTGATCCTGAATGTGGGAAAATTCCTGAGGCCTCTGTACAATCTCCTCTTAGAGATAAAGAGGTTTGGCCACCACCTCGGGTAGAATATTTCCAGCAAAAAAACAGACTTTAAAAGTTGTCACCAAGAGAGCATGCTCTCTAAGGCAGAGGTTGTCAGCTGACCAATCCTTAAAATTCTCAAAAGAATTTTGAAAAACTATATGTCCACTTGCACATTCGTAAGTTACACTTAAGACTACTTATTAAAAAGTTTAAATGATTGCCTATAATTTGAGACATATTGTAAGTAGTGACATTTTGAAATAAAATATTTATATCGTTTTGTTGTTGTTGTTGGGTTGTTATATGGCCATGTCTGAAGCTGTCTATCAGTTGTGGTGGCTCTGGGCTCTTTGGGAGGTCCAAGGGCAGTCACTGCCTGTGCCCTGACTGTGGACACGGACATGAGTGATCTGCATTTGGCTCCTACTTGTGCTGGGCGTGGAGGTGCCCAGGAGAAACCAAGATGTGAATCAAGGCTGGCTGCAGCCAGTGCCAGGCCTGGGGGCACTTAGCAAGAGAAGCAGGGTATGCAGAGACCAGATACTGCTTATTTAAAAGATTTTAGGGAAGTCCAAAACCTCAGCCACGAGGGGCTGTTTGAATGAAAAAGCCACTGGAAATGGCTTGGGTGGGCCTGCAAGTTGGGTGGAGCAGGGTCTCAGGGAATCACCAGGGCAGGGTGAACAGTTAGACAGATTGACTGAGACTCAGATATGGTGCGCCCCTGCCAGCTCTGTTTGGGGAGGACTCAGAAAAGGAGCAATGGCCTCTGCCAGCACTTCTGCCTGGGAAAAAGCTTCCCCTCCAGCTCTCTTTCTGACACGACAATTCAGTTCCTGCCTGTACGTCCTTGGTGCCTTTTGAGGTGCTGCCCTAGTGCTGGAGCTCAAAGTGAGTGAGTCCAAGTAAGTCCATTTGCGAGCCCTTTAAGAGGAACACCTGGGACTCCAGCAGCCCTCCACCTCACTCAGTCACAATAGCCAGTGGTTTTTCACAGGCAGAAGTAATGGGGACTTCTCTTCCTGGCACTGAAACCCTGGGCTGGGAGGCCTGGTGTGGGGCCGGGACCTCTTACCCCCCAGGGTAACCTCCCAGAGCCTAGATATCTGACCTGATTTTTAACTGCCACATGTGGGTGTAAGACCAGATCACCTGCGTCTGTACCCCTCCTACCATTCTTTTTTTTTCTTTTCTAAATAAATCTTTATTGTTCAAAGCATTACATATGTCCCTTTTTGCCCCCATTGTCTTCTCCAAGCCCTCACCACCCTACTATCTGTGTCCATGGGTTATGCACATATGCACATGAGTTTATCTGTGGAACTCTTCACACACACACACACCCCACTCCCCTGCATTCCCTCTGAGGTTTGACAGTCTGATCAATGTCTTTATGTCTCTGGGTCTATTTTTGTTCATTAGTTTATGTTGTTCATTAGATTCCACATATGAGTGATATCATGTGATATTTGATCTCACTCATATGTGGAATATATCAAGTTTTAAAAGCATCCTGTACAATTTAAATACTGTAGATTTATCTATTTTAAAAATTAGTGAACAAACATTTTTCTAATGTTATAAAGTTCCTTTATCTGCTTGAACTTTTCTATTTCATTTCACCAACAAATGTTGTGCTAATGTAATATAATTTTATGCTGGAAAGGCTTTTACTAGAAGTAAGAGACTTTTATGCTAGAAGGTATAATACATCTTTTCTACAAAAATATGTATATAATTTTTTCCCATGCCCATAGAATCTAAGAGTTTTTAAAAATTTCTTTCTTCTATAAACAATTGTTTAAAACAAAAAAATACATTAAAAATTCGATACCTGGTTATTAAAGATAAAAAATAAAATTTATTGGAAATGCACCTCATCATGTTATGGATGGAGCTAATTTATTTCCAATTAGCCTATATATCTATGAAAGAATTTTACTTATTTATATAAAGAAAGAGTGTTTAGTATCAAATCTGTCTTTATTTTTATGTCATAGATTTAAGCAATGAGCAAACTTGATCAGGGACATATGTAGATAGAAATAACAAGAGTTTTCTTACAATACTATCACTCTAGTCCTTAAATTTTTCTGAATTTAAATGTACCATAATTAGTTCTGAGTTCTATACCAAAACTCACATAATAATATATTATCAAAAATTATTTCTAATGCTATATCAATTCATAACTTGTTAGGTAGTCCTCCTACTGCATTGAAAGCAAAGAATTGAAAAGCAACTTATTTTCAAAGGGCTCTTTGTTAGAGTCATTGATGGTTTCAGTTTCTAGGAAGAGAACAAAGGCCTTGCCAAATCTTATCCAGCAACTAGCCTTATGCCTGCAACTCTGACTTAAAGGCATTTTATTTAATCTGATACACTCAGACAAGGAGGAAAACATTGAATATTAAATTCAATATACCTTTGTATATGCAATAATAATTTTTTAATAGCTGTTTTCAGGACTTGCAAAATTAACTCATTTAATGAGTCGAAAATACCCAGCATATAACCTAATTAACAAAACCAACCCTCATTGTCAAACCAATCAGCCAAATCAAGTAATAAAAATGGACTTCAAATTCTCATTTCCAATGAAAATATTAACACATATTTTTAGAAATATAAAAATCACTGTGAAATAAATTAGGACTCTGACCTTGTAAACTAGATTACTAAAAGTAGCCATTAAGACTAAAATTTTTAATGTCTAATATAATTTAATTTGTCCATATTCTCAGCTGAAAGCATTATAGAATGCCATGTTATATTTTAATTTACAAGACTGTTATGTGTAAAATTATGAATTATTTATGAAGTGAGAAATATAATATCAAGCATAGTATTCCTTTGGTAAATGTATACATGCATGTATTAAACCCTTTGTTCAGCTTTTCTATATAATTTAATAAGAACTATGTATAAAGTATAATAAATCCCAAATCATAAAAAAAATTTTAAAAAATGGATCATATCAAAAAAAATAAAAAAATAAATCCCAAATCAAAATTCTCTGTATTGTGTGAAATAAATGATGTACACTGCTAAAAATATCTTAGTCCAAAATTAACATACAGTTATATTTTTTGCTAATGGGAAGTAGAAAACATTAAATATTTTATTGCTGAAAATGATTAAGTGGATGCAAATTGAAATAAATACTTTATAAAATGAGTTGAGAAATTAAGTAACTACATTAGCAAATAATGAATTCCACTCTTAAGAAAATCACATAAAATGTTCATTACAATTTTCATCCAATATCTTAAAAAATTTAATAGTGTCAGAATATTTTCCAGTTTCATATGAATGGACAACCTAATTTTTAATACTTTGACTCTTCATTTCAAGCTAATAGCATGAATTGAGGATAACAGTTGGAAAAACTGAAAAGCATCACTTACTTTAAAACGGAAAACCTTGTTCTTGAGGCACTCAGGAATGATGCATTCTTCTCCAACACTCAAGGCAACAGAAGAGGTGAAGAGGCATAATTCTACTCTGCTATGGATCTCAGTTCAGAGCATGACAACACTCAACCAACACTCAAACATCTTTTGTGATGGGAGATTTCTGGTCAAGATGGTGGCGTGTGTAAACATGGTACTCGAATCCTCCTACAGCCACATCAAATTACAACTGAACTACAGAATAACCATCATTCAAAACTGCCTGAAACCTAGCTGAACAAAAGTTCTACAACTATGAATATAAAGAAGACGCCACATCAGGACTGGTAGGACGGGTGGAGAGGCAAAACAAGCTGCTCCCACAGCCATGAGTGGCAGATAAAAATCGGGAGGAAGATCTTGGTTGCAGAGGTTCTCCCTAAGGAGTGAGTGACTCCAGCCTCACACCAGGCCCCCCAGCCCAAGGTTCGAGAGCCAGGAGGAGAAGTCCCCATAACTTCTGACTGTAAAAACCAGTGGGGAGTTTGGCTGAGTGAGATGGAGGGCTGCTGGAGTTCCAAGCAGTTCCTCTTAAAGGGCCTGGGTATGAATTTACTCTGACTCTCTCCCTCTGAGTTCTAGCACTGGGGCAGCAGCTCGAAAGACACGGGATGTGGAGGAGGAGATGAGTGGAGGGCCCACTTGAAGTGCCCAACTTTGTTGAATGGGGAGACTGTGCCACTGGACCCTACAGAACACCTACTACATTATGCTACTCTACCAAGCCCAGGAGACATAGCAGTTCTGCCTAATGCATAAAAACAAACACAGGAAAGTTGCCAAAAAGAGGAGACAAAGAAACATGTCCCAAATGAAGAACAGATCAAAACTCCAGAAAAAAAGAACTAAACAAAATGGAGACAATCTACTAGATGCAGAGTCTACTGGTTATAAGGATGTTCAATGAACTTAGGGGCATCTATCTACATATCTATTAACAATTGAATCTAAAAAAACTAAACAAGCAGAACAGAAACAGACTCATAGATAGAGAGAACATTTTCCAGAAGGGAAGAGGGTTTCGGGGGTAGGTGAAAAAGGTGAAGAGATTAAGCACAAATTGGCCCTGATCAGTGTTCTCAATGGTTAGAGCATCAGCCTGTGAACCAAAGGGTCACAGATTTGATTCCCTGTCAAGGGCACATGCCTGGGTTGCAAATTCATTCCCCAGCCCCAGTCAGGGTGCATGTGGGAGGCAACCAGTCAATATGTCTCTCTCACATCAATGTTTCTCTCTCTCCCATTTCTTTCTTCCCTTCCACCCTCTCTAAAGGCAATGGAGAAATATCCTTGAGTGAGGATTTTTTAAAAATGAAGGAGAAGAAAAAATTCATAGTTGCAGAATAGTCATGGGGATATAAATACAGCGTAGGGAATAGAGACAATAAGATGGTAATAACTATATATGGTGCCAGATGGGTACAAGATTTATCAGAATGATCACTTATTAAGTTATGTAATATCTAATCACTGGGGTGTACACCTGAAACTAATACAATATTGTATGTCAACTGTAATTGAAAAATAAAAACTGATTTTTAAAAAACACATCCTTTTGATTAGCTCCCTAGAACTTTTTATAATCTGGGGAAATATGCTATAGTTTGGGGTAAGGGATCTGCCTTTGCTTTATAGTATGGAAGGAAAGCTATTATGACATGAAAAGGAAGGTGGTAAAAGAGAATCTACTTAAACATGCAGGAGAATTCTCAGCAGATATCTACTTATATAAAAACCATGGGTGGTGTTCATCACGACCGGGGTCTGGCTGGCGACCAACCGGAAAGAAGTCAGTCCTGCAGGGGTTGTCTTACAATTTTCATCCAATATCTTAAAAAATTTAATAGTGTCAGAATATTTTCCAGTTTCATATGAATGGACAACCTAATTTTTAATACTTTGACTCTTCATTTCAAGCTAATAGCATGAATTGAGGATAACAGTTGGAAAAACTGAAAAGCATCACTTACTTTAAAACGGAAAACCTTGTTCTTGAGGCACTCAGGAATGATGCATTCTTCTCCAACACTCAAGGCATCAGAAGAGGTGAAGAGGCATAATTCTACTCCGCTATGGATCTCAGTTCAGAGCATGACAACACTCAACCAACACTCAAACATCTTTTGTGATGGGAGATTTCTGGTCAAGATGGTGGCATAGGTAAACATGGTACTTGAATCCTCCTACAGCCACATCAAATTACAACTGAACTACAGAACAACCATCATTCAAAACTGCCTGAAACCTAGCTGAACAAAAGTTCTACAACTATGAATATAAAGAAGACGCCACATCAGGACTGGTAGGACGGGTGGAGAGGCAAAACAAGCTGCTCCCACAGCCATGAGTGGCAGATAAAAATCGGGAGGAAGATCTTGGTTGCAGAGGTTCTCCCTAAGGAGTGAGTGACTCCAGCCTCACACCAGGCCCCCCAGCCCAAGGTTCGAGAGCCAGGAGGAGAAGTCCCCATAACTTCTGACTGTAAAAACCAGTGGGGAGTTTGGCTGAGTGAGATGGAGGGCTGCTGGAGTCCCAAGCAGTTCCTCTTAAAGGGCCTGGGTATGAACTTACTCTGACTCTCTCCCTCTGAGTTCTAGCACTGGGGCAGCAGCTCGAAAGACACGGGATGTGGAGGAGGAGATGGGTGGAGGGCCCACTTGAAGTGCCCAACTTTGTTGAATGGGGAGACTGTGCCACTGGACCCTACAGAACACCTACTACATTATGCTACTCTACCAAGCCCAGGAGACATAGCAGTTCTGCCTAATGCATAAAAACAAACACAGGAAAGTTGCCAAAAAGAGGAGACAAAGAAACATGTCCCAAATGAAGAACAGATCAAAACTCCAGAAAAAAAGAACTAAACAAAATGGAGACAATCTACTAGATGCAGAGTCTACTGGTTATAAGGATGTTCAATGAACTTAGGGGCATCTATCTACATATCTATTAACAATTGAATCTAAAAAAACTAAACAAGCAGAACAGAAACAGACTCATAGATAGAGAGAACATTTTCCAGAAGGGAAGAGGGTTTCGGGGGTAGGTGAAAAAGGTGAAGAGATTAAGCACAAATTGGCCCTGATCAGTGTTCTCAATGGTTAGAGCATCAGCCTGTGAACCAAAGGGTCACAGATTTGATTCCCTGTCAAGGGCACATGCCTGGGTTGCAAATTCATTCCCCAGCCCCAGTCAGGGTGCATGTGGGAGGCAACCAGTCAATATGTCTCTCTCACATCAATGTTTCTCTCTCTTCCATTTCTTTCTTCCCTTCCACCCTCTCTAAAGGCAATGAAGAAATATCCTTGAGTGAGGATTTTTAAAAAATGGAGAAGAAAAAATTCATAGTTGCAGAATAGTCATGGGGATATAAATACAGCGTAGGGAATAGAGACAATAAGATGGTAATAACTATATATGGTGCCAGATGGGTACAAGATTTATCAGAATGATCACTTATTAAGTTATGTAATATCTAATCACTGGGGTGTACACCTGAAACTAATACAATATTGTATGTCAACTGTAATTGAAAAATAAAAACTGATTTTTAAAAAACACATCCTTTTGATTAGCTCCCTAGAACTTTTTATAATCTGGGGAAATATGCTATAGTTTGAGGTAAGGGATCTGCCTTTGCTTTATAGTATGGAAGGAAAACTATTATGACATGATATATTTTATTGATTTTTCTTACAGAGAGGAAGGGAGAGGGATAAGAGAGTTAGAAACATCGATGAGAGAGAAACATCAATCAGCTGCCTCCTGCACACTCCCCACTGGGGATGTGCCTGCAACCAAGGTACATGCCCTTGACCGGAATCGAACCTGGGACCCTTGAGTCCGCAGGCCGATGCTCTATCCATTGAGCCAAACCAGTTAGGGCAATTAATTCCCTTTTACTGTGCACAAATTTCATGCACCGGGCTACTAGTATTTTATAAAAAGTACATGTGAAAATTGAGAATCTAAAAAATAATTTCCTTAACTTTCTTTGCAAATTCCCAAAGATACTCATAGTCCAGTTGGAAAACTGCCATCATGAGGATTGTGTTATCTAGTGCTAGACTGCTAGACAGTCTATTAATAATCCTATTAATTCTAGCTAGTAATAAGAAAATGAACAAAGTATGAGATATCTGGCAAAGTTTTTGCTTCACTCAGTGTGACAGAGATTTTGCATACTTGCTTCCTTATAATATTCCTATTAAAGGAAGGAAGTCTACCCCTTTATGTCACAAACAAAAAAGGGAAAGTTGTGATTATGGGTTATTACTCCCAATCACCTCAGGTATAAAAAAAATCCCCTCATCCTCAGATGAGCAGGGACCAATCTGTTCTACAGAGTTTCCCTGTTAAGACAGGAATGAGATTGGGTGGAGGCTGGAGGGGGCGATGGGGGTAGGTCTATTGGTCCGAAGCAGGGGGGAAGGGGGGTATCTTTACTGCTCAATCCTTTGAAATGACTGCAGGAAAGTAAACTTTCCCATTGTAGAGCTGGTAAAGCAGTACAAGCAATATCTGTTTATTAGTATTTTTACAGGAAAGTAAAAGGGACTTCATTGAAAAATCCTTTAGGCTGATGTCTACTTCCTAGACTTCTGAGTCTTTCACTGTCATATAATGGGACCGTTAATCCACTTAGGATCTACAAAGTAGAATAGAGCCCCTCTTTGGCTAGCAATTATCTAAATTAGGGGATATATAACTTTATATTTTCAAAATTGTTGTGCCTGTATGTGTGTGTGTGTGTGTGTGTATAAAAGGAAGGGGCTTGGTCTTTGAAACCTAAACACTTCTGGATTTTTTGTGTTTATTGTGATAAAAAATAAAAGAATATAAAAGAAAAGTCCTTCTAAAGAAAGTCTAGTTTTAAAAAGAACTGCTTGAGTGCTTTAATTTACATTTTAAAAATTAATCTTGCAACATTTTCTATAAAATTTTATAATTGGTTCTATAGATAATTAAAATTTCATTAGTGAGCAGATATGAAAAGCAGAGCTTATTTGAAGTATTTGTTATTCCTTCTTGGATTGCTAATGAAGTCAAGTCTCAAGTGCATCTATATTAAAGTCACCTTCCTGCTCATCTATCTACACTGAGAAAGTAATATGTTAAAACCAAGAGGGCTTCATATTTGGTGCTATTATTTTTTCTGCATAACTTGTGAATGTAAATTTATTCCATATTTCTTTCTGAAAAATTAACTACTGTTTCAGCTAGCGTAGTCTTTTCCAGTCCAGTTACTTTAATAATTAAGATTCTATTTGAAGTTCATTTTTATTTAAGCATATCGTAACTTTTGTCAACATTTTCCTCTCCATCAAGAGGTAGGTTTGAAGTCACATCAACAACATTAACTGTTCTAATCCGTAGAGTCTTCGTGAAATAAGATGCTATTCACCCTCTGGAGTTTGCTTTTTATTCTTTAATCTATTTAAGACAGATTTAAAGAACCCAATTATTGATACAAATATCAGTCTTTTTGAAGATACTTGGGATATTTCATAATTATAAATGTTCTCCTAGGAAATTGATTAAATTATCTACAAAGTAAAATGAATATGTACAGATATTTTTATTCATACTTAAAATTCTTAAGATCTATTTCTCTTTCAGAAAACCATAAAAAATTCCTTAAGGGTTTAAAATATTTTCTATTATGAAAATTTCTCACTTAATTTATTACAAGGCAATTAAAGAAAACTATTAATATTATAAACAGTTACACAGACTCACTACTATTAATATACATTTTCCCACTGCTATATTAAGGTGAATTTTTCGCACCTTAATTGGAAGTAATATATTTGGATGAAAGGTATAAAGTTTTTGAAATTTTTCTCTTTCCACAACAATCAACTATGTGGGTCTCAATTCCTAACTTCATTCAAGGGACAGATATGAAGGGCAGAAAGAGGGAGACTAAGTCCACCCAACCTCTGTATTAGGATGAACCACATCAAATCATTGATATTTGGCTGCTGTGGAGGCGCAGAATTTGCGATTTCACATATTTCAGCCTCAAAAGTCAATGTCCATGTTTAAACCCAGTTTTTCTGTGGTTTTTAGACTGTTCTTCACAGAGAGTGTCCGTTGAAATGTTGACGTTGCTACTCAAGTGACATGGCAGGGACTAGTGCCATGAGGTGAGAAAACCTTATGGGTAGGGTTCTAATACTTTGTCATTGATTCAACCAGACAAGCTGTGTTTTTTGTTGTTTGTCTTTTGTTTTGTTTTGTTTTATATAATGAGGTTCCCAGTAAACATTGATTTTTTTTAATCCACATTTCTAAAACACTGTTTCAAAAGCCATAGATATATTCCAGTCTTACAAAAAGATAGTGAAATGAAAAATGCAAAGCTGAACACATCCAATACCCACAATTTATAGAAGATGCTGATGAATGGTTCCCAGTACCTGGAATGAGAGAATGACTTGAAAATGGCCACCAAGAGAGAACCTGTGATTGTCAGTTGGGATCTCAAACAGGTAACTGGTCAGGAAGGGAGCCAAGGGAAGAAATACTGTGCCCTTCCTTCCTTTCCTCCCTCCTCCCTGTCTCCTGCTGGGTTTCCCATTTGGCTGGACCCAGTCCAAGAGCAGAGAACAGGGAGTCTTTTGATGTAGTGCCTCCGGTGCAGAGGGCGGGGTGGAGCAGGGGAGTGAATCCGGGGAAGCACATGAAGTACACACAGCACACACAGGTTTTCAAAGCTCTGAAGCAAAGCATAGACTTGAAATGAGCTACTCCTTCAACATTTAAATGAACAATTTTCAAAGACTTTGTAACTCTGGAGCATAGTATATTTTTAGATAATTGGCCTGTTTTAAAATTTCTTTCCCAACAATTACATTAAAAAGGTTTTCAACATCTTGAATAAATGATACTTTTCAGAAAGTAATTTCTGACCTTGAAATGTTCAAGTTGTATGCTTTAATAAGCATAAAATCTCATGACTTTTATCTACTCTTCATTTATTCTTAAATCCTCTCTCATTTCAAACTGAATTTGTATAATCTTTTTTACATTTCCATTGGTTTGGCTTATTTTTAAGAACTACTTCTTGTATATATTTATTAATTCAATTGTGATTTTTAATATTTTAATTCTATCTTATTTGTAATTACCTATGTTATTTTTTATTTTCTAACATGTATAATCTTCCTCTTGGATTCCTTAAATTTACATTTTTCTTTTATTTCTATCTTTTTGTATTAAATTATTGTTTCAATTTTTAAAATTTTAAAACATCTGAAAGTGTTTACTTCAGAATATGTTTTTAGACAAATTACATAAGTTTTTATATGACATATTTATTTTTTCTTTACTAAGATGTATAATTTTTATTTTCTCTTTAATCTTATAGTTATTGCTGGGATGTTTTAAATATCCAAGTGATTGAAGAATTTTTATTAAAATTGTATTATTAATTCAAGTTTTATTTTAGGTAACTAAAGAATATGGCCTATATAGTCCCTACCTTCCAGAAGGTAACCATTATACTGCATTTAATATTTATAATTTCTATTTTTTAAAATTTAACAGTGTACATACCGTATGTCCATTAACCAAATATAGTTATTTGTTTTTATATTTATTTAAATGGTCCCATTCAATATCTTTTTGAAACTTGCTCTCTTTTGACTAAATTTTCTATATATTAGATCCATCCATGGTTGTATCCTATCTAATAAAGAGGAAATATGCTAATTGACCCTCACACCGTTGCAAAGATGGTGGTGCCCACAGCCAATAAGGAGGGAATATGCTAATTGATTGCCACGCCCTCAAATATGGCAGCACCCACAGCAACAAGATGGCGGCACCCAATCCCCCTAGCCCCGCTGGGGTGGCAGGCACGCGGCAAGGCCTCCAGAGTCCCCCAGTCCCCTCAGCCCCCCAGCTGCCCAGAACCTGCCCGAGGCACAGGCAAGCCTCAGATGGCAGTTGCCCAGCTGATGCCTGAGGTGCAGGCAAGCCTCGGATGTCAGCTGCTCAGCCGGCCATGGCCACCTGAGGCACAGGTAACCAGGGCCAGCCGAGGCTTGTGCTGCTGGCAGTGGCAGCAGCAGAGGTGTAATGGGGCATCGCCTTCCCCTGATCGCCGGGTCATCTCCCACCTCTGAGCGCTCCCGGACTGTGAGAGGGGGCAGCCTGGGCTGAGGGTCCCCCCATCCAGTGCATGAATTTTCATGCACCGGACCTCTAGTATAATTATAGGTTGTTTGAACTGCTATAGAACTTTATGTTTCATATATAATCCACAGCTTATGCATCATTGTTAAGTTTGCTTTGGCTTCAGTACACCAATCTGTACTTCTAAATCCCTTCACCCTTTTCACCCAGTACCCCAACCTCCCTCCCCTCTGGAACCATCAATCTGTTCTCTGTACTATGAGTCTATTTTGGCTTTGTTTGTTTGTTTATATTGTTCTTTAGATTCTATATATAAATGAAATCATATAGTATTTGTCTTTATCTGACTGGTTTATTTCACTTGGCATAATATCCTCTAGGTCCATCCATGCTGTCACAAATGGTAAGATTTCATTCCTTTTATGACAAAGTAATATTCATTTTATGACAAAGTAATATTCCATTGTATATATGTACCAATACTTTTTTATCCAGTTACCTATTGATGGGTACTTGTGTTGCTTCCATAACTTGGCTATTAGAAATAACACTGCAATGAACATAAGGGTGCATATATTCTTTTGAATTAGTGTTTGGGGTTTCTTCAGAAGTGGAATTGATAGTTCATAAGACAGTTCCATTTTTAATTTTTTGAGGTAACTCCATACTATCTTCCACATTGGCTGCACCAATCTGCATTTCCACCAACAAAGGGTTCCCTTTTCTATACATCCATGCCAACACATTGTTTGTTGATTTATTGATAATAGCCATCTTGACAGATGTGAAGTGATATCTCATTATGGGTTCAATTTGCATTAGTGACATTGACCATCTTTTCCAGCCATCTTGACAGATGTGAAGTGATATCTCATTATGGATTCAATTTGCATTAGTGACATTTACCATCTTTTCCCATGTCTATTGGCCATCTGTATGTGCTCTTTGGAGAAGTATCTACTAGTTAGGTCCTTTGACCATTTTTAATTGGATTGTTTGGGTATTTTGCATGTTGAGTTGTATGAGTCTATAAATTTTTATATTAACCCCTTATCAGATGTATCATTGGCAAAAATGTTCATTTATTCAATGAGTGTCTTTTCATTTTGTTGTGCAAAACCTTTTTAGTTTGATATAGTCCTGTTTGTTTACTTTTTTTGTTTGTTTCCCTTGCCCAAGGGGATATATCAGGAAAAATATTGCTATGAGAAAGGTACAAGATTTTATTGCCTATTTTTTACAGTATTAAGTCTTACATTTAAGTCTTTAATCCATTTTGAGTTTATTTTTATATATGGTATAAGAAGGTGGTCTAGTTTTATATTTTTACACATATCTGCCCAATCTTCCCAACACCATTTATTGAATAGACTGTCTTTTCCCCATTTCATGTTTTTATCTCACTTGTCAAATAGTAATGACCATATAGGTCTGGATTGATTTCTGGGCTCTATTCTTTTCCATTAATCTATATGTCTTTTTTTATGCCAGTACCATGCTATTTTGATTACTATGGCCTTATAGTATAGTTTAATATCTAGCAGCATGATACCTCACCAATTATGTTCTTTATCAAGATTTCTGTGGCTAATCAGGGTCTTTTGTGGTTCCAGATAAATGCTTGGACTATTTATTCTAGTTCTGTGAAATACATCATTGGTATTTTGATAAGAATTTCATTAAATCTATAGATTGCTTTGGATAGTAAAGACGTTTTAACAATGTTAATACTTCCTATCTAATTTAATTTTTAATTCTTGTCTTTGCTTCGTGTATTCTTGCATAACTCAGAACTTCCGGTTCTTCACTCATGAATAAAAAATTGCCTGGTTACAGCATTATTTATTTCTAACAATTTCCCCCCAGAATTTTGTAACTTTCCTCCATTGTCTAATAATATTCACTGGCACACAAAAAAATTTTGAGAACACTTTACATAATCTCCTTATACATAATCTAAGATTTTCTTTTAATTATTTATTTCAATGGAAATTTTGAAGATAGGGATGTATATATATATATAAAGTCTAATAAAAGACAAACATGCAAATTGACCATACCTTCACTATGCCTTAAGCCACGCCCACCAACCAATCAGAGTGACTGTATGCAAATTAACCTGTGGTGGCCCGCAGCCACGGAGCTGAAGTGAGCAGGAGGCTTGCTTGCTCCTGGCTCTGAGCTACACTGAAAACAACAAAGTTTCAATTATAGAAGGTAAGTAAACCCCAGATACCTGCTTTCAGCCGGCCGTGGCCACGGAGCTGGAGTGAACAGGAGCCGGCTCTCAGCTCCACTGAAGGCAACAAAGTTTCAATTATAGAAGGTAAATAAATCCCAGAATAAAAGAAAAAAAGGAGAGGCTGGGAGCTTCCGTCGCCGATGGGCTTGGCCAGCCTGAAAATGACCCTCAGCCCCTCACCCAGATTGGCCAGGCACCCCAGTGGGGACCCCCACCCTGAAGGGGGTGTGACCATTTTTTTTTTTTCCTTTTTTTTTTTTATTCTGGGATTTATTTACCTTCTATGGCTGTCACTGGAGCTGAGAGCCGGCTTTAGCTGTGAGACCTCGGCTGCTGAAAGTAGGTTTCTGGGCTTTGTTTACCTTCTGTATTTGAAATTTTGTTGCGACTCCAGCTCTGAGATCCCGGCTGACTGAAAGCAGGTTTCTGGGGTTTTGTTTAGCTTCTATATTTGTAACAATGTTTCTTAGAGAGCAGCTCAGAGCCCAGCAGTGGCAGGTGGGGAACGTTGGCTTCCTCCGTCACTGGAGCAAGCAAGCCTCCTGTTCACGTCAGTTGCCTGGCTGCCGGCCGCCATCTTGGTTGGCAGTTAATTTGCATATCGCCCTGATTGGCCAATGGGAAGGGTAGCGAAGTTACGGCTAATTACCATGTTTCTCTTTTATTAGATAGGATAATATGCTAATTAGACTGGACAGCTGAACAACCTTCTGGATGTCCTTCCAAATGAAGCCATGGCTGGGAGGGCTGAGCCCCTTACACAAATTTTGTGCATCGGGCCTCCAATATATATATATATATTACTTAGGAATCTCCTAAAAATGGCATGAAACAAAATGCAGTGTTTGAAAAGTTTGATTTCCATTAAGATATCATGTAAATGAAAAGAGAAAGCAAAGAATGACACCATTGAATTTTAATTTATAAGCAGATAATGAATAATGCAATTGAATGAAGTAAAAAATTAACTCTTAAGTAAGGAAGCTACATTTTCTCATAAAATGCAATCGACCTTAATTAAATTTTTAAAATTTAACAAGCTGTTGCTTATAAGAGTTACACCTAAATCCAAAGATATTACAAAACTAAAAATTACTACATAGTCTCTGTATCACTCCTTTGTGAATACAGATCAGTTTATTATCACTTTACCAAAACTGGCTGTTACAGAAAGGCAACAAAAGTCACAGTTAACCTTGTATCAGGTGCCTACAGTAGCAAAAATATTGAAACTTGATTGCACTAAGATGGTACCAAAATAGGACATAAGGTAGCACTCTCAGTTGGGAGAATAATTTCCAGAGTGTATTAGTTTGCTATTGCTGCCATAAAAATTTACCACAAACTTAGTGCCCTAAAATGACATACATTTATTATCTTATAGTTCTGGAGGTCAAAATCTAAAATAGGTTGGCAGGGCTGTGTTCCTTTTAGAGGCTCTCTGGAAGAATCTGTGTCCTTGACTTCCCAATTTCTAGAGGCTACCTGCATTCCTTGGGTCATGGCTTCACCACTCTGCTTCTTATCACATCTCCTTCTCTAGCCCTGATCCTCCTCCTTCCCTCTTATTGGGCCCACCAGGATAACCCAGAATAATGTCCCCATTTTAAGATACTTAATAATATCTGAAAAGTCCTTTTGCCATATAAGGAAACAGAGCCATAAGTTTTGGAGATTACGACATACCCTGATTCCCCCAAAGTCCTTCTGTCCCATTTGAAATTGGAGACATGAGAATATGTTAATGATAATAATCTGGTAGAAAGGGAAAAGTGATAATGCCAGTGAAAGATGGTGTAATAACAAAATCCTTAAGAAATGAGAGGAAATAGCAGTACTTGGCACATTTTAGGAACTTGGGAAATCTTTGCCGACACTCTAAATAGATGCTATTCTGAAGCTCAAGTATTTACTTGAAAGATTCCAAAAGCAGAAACTTATGCTACATTTGCAATATTTATAACAATAGTAGACAAAAACAGTTATCCAATACAAAAGAAATTGAAAATCCTACATAAAAATGTTATTTAAGGGAGAAATAAGGTATCAAAATATTTGAATATAAAAATGTAATATATCAAAATTCATAAGATATTGCCAAAGTAATATTTAAAAATAACATTTAAATATATATATATTTGTAAACATATATGTTAACTGACACCATCCTAAGACTTGGGAGGAAAAACAAAGTATTAATTCAAATAAAACTGGAAAATAAAAATGAGGCAACTAAGAGCAGAAACAAGAATGCTTAAGAAAGGGAGACAAAAATCAGTAACAATTGATCACCAGAAACAATAAATAAATAGGAGAAAAGAGTCAAAGCAGCTGGCTTTCTTTTCATTCACTCCCTTCATGGGATGGAGGGACCCCCAGGAAGAACAAGTGACTTTCTTGTCAACAGGATCTCCAGCTGAATAGATTAGTCCTATCTGTTAGGAAAAAGAAAACCAATTTCAACAGGACGTCTCTGGCTAAAGATTACCTACTCTAAATAGAATCCAAGATGTATAGGGCATGGCTCCTTGGGGAATGTCATGCCGGCTATTCATGCAGGGTATAAAACAGAGATGCTTCCATTGAAATACTCTCATCAACCTCACATACAAACTATCCATTCAGGGTCAGAGCGGCATACTCAAAACAGATAGAACTTCACTCTGTTGCATCGGAACTTTTTGACTGCCTGTGTCCTTCACCTTATTTTTAGTCAAGTTTGGAACAAGGTCAGACTCTGTTCTATGTGTGTTTGGCTTTTCAATCCAATCCTGGGTGCTCAGAACTCATTAACCAACAGAAAAAACTATTGTTGATCAATCATTGGCTCAATTTTTTTTACTTAATACATTATATTTTAAAAGAATGTTTAAATTATAACAAATATTCTCATCTATAACATTTATTCAACTAGAAAACAAAGTAGCATTTATACTCACAAAAATAGAATATTCAAACAAATGTAACATAAAAAAACCCACATTAATAAAATCAACTAGACAAAACAGTAAAAAAAGTCACTACATAATAACAATATTTCATTTTCACAGATTCTTATGAAACTTTGTAAAAATTTCAAAGAATAACACATAGATAATAATAGCTGTACAGAAATATTTAAAGTTAAAACATAGCCCAAACATGTCTATAATGCAAAAACTATCTTGATTCCAAAATCTAAAAAGGAAGTACCAAAAAAGTAAGATAAGCCAATCTCAAATATAAAATATATATGAATATCCAAATATTATAAAAACTGCCAGGGATTTATCCTGAAATTTCAAATTGATATAGCACACACAAAAAATCAACATGTCATAACATTAACAAGAAGAAAAAAAGCTGAAATCTTCTAAGCTTCTCAATAAATGCCCAAAACACATTTGACACAAATGTTCCAAATTTTATATCTAAAACTAAAGGTATTGAGAATCTCTTAAGTGATTATCAAAGACAATGCCTATTTCAAGCCATGTGTTGATATATTTAATACAAATTCATTGGAGTCGTTCTCTTTTTAAAAAAAGACAATGAAGCCCTGGCTGGTTTGGCTCAGTGGATAGAGCTTCGGCCTGTGGCCTGAAGGGTCCCAGTTCGATTCCTGTCAATGGGTTGCAGGCTCATTTCCCAATAGGGGGAATGCAGGAGGCAGCTGATCAATGATTCTCTTTCATCATTGATGTTTCTATCTCTCTCTCCCTCTCCATTCCTCTCTGAAATTAATAAAAATATATATATTATTTTAATATAATAATACTTTTAATTTGTGTATTAATATTATTGGCAATTACTATTCAACAGGAAAAGAAATAAGAGTATAAACATAAGACTGAAGATATAAATTGTCAATATTTGCAAATGGCATGAATATGTGTCTGGGAAGGCAAAAGGAAAAAATATTGAAACTATTACTAGAGACAATAATCCAGCAAGACTCCAGCCTGTAAAATAAGTCCGTCAAATTTAATTGCATATCTTTATAAAAATGATAGCTGACTAGAATAATTCAGAAACAGAATTAATTTCACTGATAATAGAGGTCAACATATTTATATGCTAGAATATTTATTTCATTTAGGTCATAAAGGTTTGGGAATTTTTAATAGCATAACCGAAAAAGACATGAATAGTTGTAGCAACATGTTAGAATTCCAGTTGGGAATGTTAAGTGTAGAAAAGATGTCAATATTTCAAGAGTTGTTATACATAAACATTAATGTTAATAAGTAATAGCATTTAATG
Source organism: Myotis brandtii (assembly GCF_000412655.1). Classification (NCBI taxonomy): domain Eukaryota; kingdom Metazoa; phylum Chordata; class Mammalia; order Chiroptera; family Vespertilionidae; genus Myotis; species Myotis brandtii. The sequence goes on along the minus strand of NW_005358943.1, from coordinate 1,392,163 downwards.
CTTACTATATGGCAGTAATTTATGGAAAAGGTTTTAGTTTCATTTTTCTTTTTTGCATTTTCTGCTTAATCACTAATCCTATGAGATAAATTCTATTCTAATCTCTCTACAGACCAGGAAATGGAGGCTAACAGAAATCAAGTATTAATCTACAATCAATAGTTAGCAAGGGACAAAGGTTGCGCTCAAATGATGACACAGGAAACTTCATACCAATTGGAAAATTGTTAGTGAATCTTACAGAAAAGAATAGGCAAAAATAGCACATTTTCCCCTTAAAGAGATAATAATAATGAACTTAGTATACCAGATTTTTTAAAGCCTCAAAGTGATAATTACACATTTGTATTTTTTGTGGCTAGATACAAATGGTGTGTTTGATTAAAAAATTAAAATGTAGAAGTAATTTGTTAGCATGTAATCAAAATATGGGTTTCTGCCAGCTATCTAAACTACTCTGGGCACTGAGCCTGGTTCATACCATATTGCCCACGATTTCTAACTGGCAGATCCACTGGGTCTCACAGGTGTGCCCACAGTGCAGGGCACAGGCCCACGAAAGAGGCCAGGACCAGGCCCAGCTGCGTGCTCCTCTCTGGGAACACTGAGCCTCAATATTCAGGATGGCAGGAGGGGAAACCTAGAGAAGACATTTTCAACCTCCAATACTCTACCAGAAGCTCTATGTGTTTCATTAAAATGAATAATAATATCCCATGTTCTTTTCTTTCTTTTCTTTAGGCTCTTTCATCTTATGAGTCTAAAAAGCGTTATTCCCATGTATTCTGGTTTATGCAGATTTGACCCTACATTATAATCTAATTTTCAATGCATAATTTTACCAGAATCCTAGATGTAATTGGTTAAGCTGTCATACTGAAATAGGGCGGGCTCCTGTTCTAATATGTCCTTATAAAAAAGGGGAAATTTAGACACACGCACACACAAAGAACATCTTGTGAAAATAAAAGCAGATGGACTCTCGCTGGTTTGGCTCCATGGATAGAGCATCAGCCCACATACTGAAGGGTCCCGGGTTTGATTCCAGTCAAGGGCATGTAACTCAATTGCAGGCTCGATCTCTGGCCCTCGTCAGCCCTGGTCAGAGCCCCCAGGGCTCCTGAGTGAGGCAAGTGATCAATGTGTCTCTCTCACATCGACATTTCTCTCTCTATCTTTCCCCTTTCCTTCCACTCTCTCTAAAAATCAGTGGGAAAATATCCTTGGGTGAGGATTAACAACAACAACAACAAAAGCAGACAGGAGTCATGCTTCTATGGCCAAGAAATACCAAAAGTTGACAGCAAATTACCAGAAGCCAGAAAGAGCCATGAAACAGATTGTTTCTCAGCCCTTTTTATTATTATTTAATTTACTAGAGGCCCGATGCACAGAATTCTTGCAAGGAGCTTGGCCCTCGCAGCCCCAGCTTCGTCCCGAAGGTCATCCAGAGGGACACCTCGAAGGTCGTTTGGCTGTCCGGTCTAATTAGCATATTATGCTTTTATTATTATAGATTGGGGTGACATTGGCTCACAAAACCATACAGGTTTCAAGCGTACAACTCAACAAAACATTATCTGCAGGCTGCATTGTGCGCCCATTGCCACAAGCCAAGTTTCTTTCCATCCCCACCCTCCTCCCCCCACACCTCTGCCCTTTGCCCACCTCCACCTCACCCCACCTCTGGCTATCGCCACACTATCGTCTGTGTCTATGGGTTATGTGTATATGTGTTTTGGCTAATCCCTTCACCTTCTTTCATCCAGTCCCCCACTGCCCTCTGACAGCTGTCAGTCTGTTCCATGCCTCCATGCCTCCATGCCTCTGCTTCTATTTTGTTTGTCGGTTTATTTTGTTCATTAGGTTCCACATATAAGTGAGATCATATGGTATTTGTCTTTCTCTGACTGGCTTATTTCACTTAGCACCAACTGTGCAGACTTCTAGCCTCCAGAGCGGTGCGACAATAAATTCCTGTTGTGTAAGCCATTCAGCTTGTGGCATTTTGTAATGGCAGCCCTGCCAAACTGACATAACCCCTCTAACTTCGCAATCAGCCCTATTTCCATTAGAGCTCATTTGAACGGGCTTCTGTTCCTTGCAAAGAAAAAAGCAAGATAAGAACCAACAAGTTTGATTTACATCACCTTTGCTATGAGCTGAGCCAGGACTCTGCTCAGAAAATTATTCTGAGTCTCCTCCAGGACAAAGACAAACAAAGGAGCCAAGTTTAAAGGTTCTCTTCTAAAGAGTGTGGTCAAAATAATTTTAGCCTAGAAAACTGAGGGCAGATGAAACCAGAATTCTGCCTTGACAAAACAAACTCTCCATCAAGCAACCTCAGTCTGCTTAATGGTTTCTTCATATTCCTTCCAGGATAAACTATTAGCCAAAAACATAATCACTCTGTTTTATAGGAGATTGCTATTCATTGCCCAGTTAACATTTAGGAAATAGGTAACAAAATTTTTGAATAAAGATTTTTAAAAATTTAGTTTCAGAAAGAGGATTGGAAGTCCTTTTCTGGCAATTACTAACTAGCAAGTTCATGCTGTAGCACATTAAACAAAACTTATCTTTTTGTCTTTTATAATAAGCATATGCACCCAGCTCATTCAAAAGTGGCACAAGAAGATGAAGGTATAAATTTAAAACAGGAAGAGAGTACAATAGGAGAAGCAGGTAAAACATAACCACATGGTGTTAGCAAATTCCTCTTTCTGGGAGTGGCCATTGACAGCTCTAAATCCCACAGAAGTCTAATGATTCTGAATGAGTATCCATAAAAGTCACAAATTATCTAATATTATCCTTGATTTACTAGGTGTGGAGCAGCCATATATAAAACCTGACCTTTACATAAAATATTGGCCTGAGAATCACAGGCTTTTAAGTAAGTAAAAGACTCAGAAGAAATATACCACAAATTAATATAACTATAATTTGAAGTAACTAGCAAATTGCCTTTTTAAATATAAGATACTCTAAAGTCCAGCTTCAGTAGGAGATTTTGTTTGTTTTACTTCAAATATTCTGATTGAGTTTCAAAAGATAAGCCTTCCTAGGCACTGGCCTTTGTAATAGAGTTTAATATTGTATGTTTGTTGAAGAGCAGGGTTTTATAAAACTCATCACTTTATATAAACAATTGTAAGCCTTTTGTTTTTCTTTCCAGAAAGAAAAAAAATTCTTTGACTAATGACTAGTCACACAGATATCCATAAATCTCAGGGAAATATCCCAAATGCCACGGCTTCCTAAATAGGGATTTGTTTCTCCAAGTTCAAGTCACTAAGCTGGCTGTTATTTCACGGAGACTTGCCATCTTAATATCGTGTCCTCTAATCCATGAACATGATGCATCTACCCAATGTATTTGTCTTCTTTAATGCCACTCAATGTTTTGTAGTTGTCTGTATTTAAGTTTTGCAAATCTCTTGTTAAATTTATCCCAATGTATTTTGTTTTCATATGTTATTATGAATTACTAGAGGCCTGGTGCATGAATTCATGCACTGGCGGGTTCCCTCAGCCTGGCCTGCGAGATTGGGCCGAAACATCCCCTGAGGGATCCTCAGATGGGTCCCAGATCAGGCCAGGCCGAGGGACCCCACTGGTGCATGATCAGGGCCAGAGAGGGACGCGGGAAGTTGGCCAGCTGGGGAGGGACCGCGGGAGGGGTCCATGGCCGGACCCCAGCAACAAGCTAACCTACTAGTTGGAGCATCTGTCCCCTGGTGGTCAGTGCATGTCATAGCGAGTGGTTGACTGGCCTTAGTATATCAGTAGCATATTACACTTTGATTGGTTGAACGGCCAACCCGATGACCGGACACTTAGCATATTAGGCTTTTATTACATAGGATATTTTTATTTCATTTCCCAATTGTTTGTTGCTAGTATATAGAAATATACTGCATTTACATATATTTACCTAGTAAACTATAGCTTTGTTAGATTCACTTATTTATTCTATTACTTGTCTGTTAGATTCCTTAGGATTTTCTCCATTTTTAAAAAAGTGTCATCTGATAACAATAATTTTGATTCTCTGTTTCCAACCTTGAACCCTTTATTTCCTTTTTTGGATTTATTGTACTAGTTAGGCCTTCCAGTAAAATGTTGAATAGAAATAATTAGAGCAGATAGATATCTCTGCCTTGTTACTGATCATGGGGTGGGTAGTTTACAGTCTTTCACAATTAAATATGATGCTGGCTGTAGGCTTCTCATACATATCCAATTGATCTTTGAAGATAAAAATTAGATTTGGTACTCATTTACCAAAATCTTTCAGTAGTTTCCAAAATCCTTTAAATTAACTTCCTAGCCCTGGCCAGTGTGGCTCAATTGGTTAGAGCATCGTCCAGTGCACCAAAGAGTTGTGGGTTTGATTCCCAGTTGGGATGCATAGGGAAGACACCAGTTGATGTTTTTCACATCGATGCTTCTCTCTCTCTCTCCCTTACTCTCTTTCTAGAATCAATGAAAAACATAATTACAGGTGAGGATTAGAAAATACTAATAATAACTTCCTAAATCCTTAAAATGCCCTGCATAATCTGGCTTTCTGTTACTTCTCCGAACTCTGACCCTACCATTCTTCCCCATTATCAGTGGGCCACACTGGCCACTTGTTACAAATACTACAAACATGCCTCCTCACTTTAGTACTTCTGCTGCCTGACCACTGGTCCCCCAGAAAGCCACAGGGGTCACTCCATTCTCATCTCTGTGCAGATTCATCGTATTAGTAAGACCTTTCTTGACCACTTTCTATAAGACAGAAACCCACCCCCACCTTATCTAAGAACTCCCTGCCTGCCTATCCCATAGGACTTATCAACATCTAAGATATTATATACTTCTTTACTTATTTATATGTCCTTCCCGACCATTTAAGATCCTTAAGAGTAAGGAACTTTTTCTGTGACAGAACTGAGCACATGTGCTTACAAAGCATGTATTGAATGAAAAATAAATATATATTTTATGTTTGAGTGTAAATGAGGTTCATCCTGCTAATTGCTGTTTGATAGGGACAATGGAAAGCAGTCATCATCATCTAAGAATTCAGAAAGTACCTAAAATCTTATGTGATTTAAATCACACTATAATCTCCTTAATATTCTAGTGTGATGATCTGGGCTTGACAATTAAAATAGGGAATAAGACCATTCTCGGATATAATTACTCAGGGTGTGATTGTCAGCACTGAGTTCAAGGAAGAATTCTCAATTGGAATCTTAGAGACCTATTTTTCTCAATTTAATAATTTAAGGAATACTGCCCTGAACTTTGTCCACCCTAGATTCCTTTCTAGTGGACCATAGACAATGCCTTTTGAAGCACAGTTGATGGAAAAGTTTGCATTAAAGAAATATTTTTGTATTTGTTATTTTATTCTCCCTGCAGAGCTATATATGGCCCACTCTGGCAATACCAATTTACCTACCCTTGTAAATTCTAGTATTCTGGTCTCATCTGGATGGATCTAGACTCTAGATTCTAGAGTGTCCTTTATGTTTTAAAAGGTGATCCATTTTCCAAAATTATAATGTTAGTTATAACATTATTGGTCCTGTTATTGTTTGTAGGGGATATGATGAAGACTCCTAAAATGTTGGAAATAGAAAAACATAATATTACTCCAGAAAGAATATGTATATATAAAACGGGGACCTGTCAGCTATGGAAGCAGAGACCAAGGAAGGTTACAACAGTTAACACTGCACTCCTCACAGAGGAAACCTCAGCCCAGTGACTGAATCCATTTTGTTCCAGAGACACATATAATCCATTCACTGGGGAAACAAATGCCTGAAGCAATCTTAGACTGATATCATTAAATATGAGGATATATTACTAAAAGTTTCTGATTACAATGGTGTGCAAGAAAGAATAAACTAGCTAGAGAATGAAAGTAGTCTTTTCACTTGGAAATGTTTCCCTTCTTTTTCATTTGTTTTCTCACATAAACTTATAGTATTTTACTCTCACAGGAGGCAAGGTCTGAACAAGTATCATCTATATCCCCAAATGGACATTCTAAACAAGACTTAGAAAATCTTATTCCACTGTAATGTGTCCAGCTTTACAGTCAGTGTTAGGGCTCATAAAAATGTTTCATAGTGTCATTTAAATAATTTATAAGACCCGTCCCCTAGAAAGTAGTGATCTACTCATGGCCACAATCCTACTACTGGTTACTGAATGGCTCAAGTCTCAGAGAAAAGGCCCATTCTTCAAGAGAAACTTCACAATCAATGCACATGTTAAAAGTATTTGACATTTTATCTATTTAAAACTATCTTTATTGAAAACAAACATTTATTAATTGCTTTTAAGAGTTTAAATTTTTTAATCCTCACCCAAGGATATGTTTTTTCATTCATTACAAAAAGAGGAAGGGAGAGAGAGAGAAACATCAATCAGTTGCCTCCCATATGGGCTCAGAGCATCTAACCTGCAATCTGGGTATGTGCCCTGACCAGGAAGTGAACCTGTGACCCTTCTGTGTATAGGATGATGTTCCAAGGAACTGAGCCACACAGATCAAGACAACCATTTATTAATTGGTTTTAATTGCCAGCCTCTGCAGCTAGATTAATTTTCCCATTCTGCATGGTGTATCATCTCACAGAATGGATTATAATTGTGTTTCATCTGAGGATGATATCAATAAAATGCACAACAAATCACTACAACTATTCCTCCCTAGGAAAGTATAGCATGTACTACATTCTTTATTTTTTATTTTTGAATAATTTGATTAGGAGATATAAATATTTAATTTATTATGTAGAATTTAATACATGTCATAACAATCATGATGTGTAGTCCCAAACTGAAAACAACACTGAAACATGTGCCACCGTCATTCCACACTGATTAAGAAAAAATATTTTCTATTTAGACCTATATAAACAGTAGCTACCAGCATGATACTATAACCATCCTCAGGGATTATCATCCTACATTCCTTCAGGAAAGAATGTTTCTGAGAAAACTGAAACATCATCTAATTATGAAACAATTCTTAGCTAGCTCGAGGCTCTAATCTTAATGCAAAATACACTTTTCAGTCACTTATATATGATTGAAGATTTGTCTCATGCTGATTTTATTTTAATGGAAATAATCCCCATAAAGAATGAAGATGCAGCCATACGCGCCTTTTAAGGAAAAGTTGAAAATAAATATCTTAGTAGCAGGAAGGAAAATATAATTTATGTGTAAACATCCTTTGGACATCTCTGTACAATCAAACTTTTCTTTAGTAGAAAAAATAATGACCCAATAATAGCCAAACTGCTGAACATTACTTTTCTAAATGCAAAAGAATTGTGGATGTATTATTTCACAATCATAGAGACTGACTTAGTTCTTTTATTTTCATTCATTTATTTATATTTATCCCTCTTTACCTCATTCTGCAATGTTAAGACAGATTATGAAATTTCTGTATTTAAAAGCACAACATATTAAAGTGTTTTAGGTTCTGTATTTGAGAATGTTTATTTATTAAACAAAATTAATCTAGTAATCGTGAGTCCATCAAACTTAAGTTCAAATTATGTTCTAAGTCTTGGAATATAATGGGTAAAGATCAGTATCTTACCATATAGTAATTACCAGAGGGAAAGGGGACTGGAGAGAGGTAGGAGATGGTAAAGGGGAGATAAATAGTAATAGAAGGAGATGTGACCTGGGGTGGTAAACACACAATACAATATACAGATGATATATTATATAATTGTATACATGAAATATATAATTTTATTAACCAATGTCACCCCAATTAAAAAAAAAAAAGACCAGTGTCTTATGTGCTAGTTCTTAGGTTAAAGATCTTTATCCAACTGGTGGTATAAACTCAGCATATACACTCTTTAGTCAATTTATGGAAAAGACTTAATTTTATTTTAAAATTTTATTACCAGATTAGCTCCATCACCAGATATGTCTTTGATGATTCTTATTTATGTAAATTCACTCTCACCTGTCACTGCATAGATGCACTGCTTGATCCTTGGTGCTTTGTTGGAATCTAGCATGCTCAGTTTTTATCATCTAAGCTCATCAACGTGGATTTCATGATAGAGATAAGGGAAAGACAATACATCTATAGGACACTGTCTTCACAGTAGCAGTTATTTAGTTTGCTAGAGAGAAAAAACCCTCTGAGCCTAATAAATTAAAAATATCTGGCAATTTGAACAGTTGAAAGAGAACCAGAATCCTAATTTAATCTCATTTGGTGTTCAGACAAAGACTAAAATGCTAAAAATTAATCTAAAAATTTTGCATTCATGATACATAGCCAGTTAGTGTTCTATTATTGTGCCCAGAATAAAGGGATTAATACACATGAAGCACCAAGGTCAAATTTATTTTGGGTACAGCAGAATGCACCTCCGTATTTCAGGCTACTGCCATGGCATGAATTCTTAATGTCCTCATAACATCAACTTTATATGCAATCACAATTTAGAAATTATTAATGCTTATCCCATGTTAAGATGTAGAACCAATAGGGGCTATAGATTTTAAAAGGCCATCAACTAGTTATATTTCAAATACTATTTTAAAAATGATTATACATTAGTTTTTAAAGTATTTCAGGTACATGTTAGCTTTTCCTTGTCTCAGTAGCCTAGCCTGTGGGAAAAAACAACAACCCTGTCACTTCTAATAGAGGGCTATTTTCAAATAACCTTAGCATAACACAGTTTTGGCTCATTAACAATAGATATCCATCACTTTTCAAATTAGATATGCTTCATTTCATTCAATGCAATGTAAATTTATACAAAGTAAGTCCTATATTTTTCAGCGACCTACCAAATATAATAGAATATATGTTAGCATTGAAATGGTTCACTCTATAAACTTTTGACATGAAGGACGTTCAAGGGGCAGTAAAACCATGGTCCCTAGAGGCTCTCCTTGGCATAGACCCCTGCACATCTCTGACTACCCTGGGCCCTACTGTTCAGTGCCTTCTATGCCCCATAGGGAGAGCCCAGGCCCCTGAAGCTTCACGCCAGTTCTTATAGGACTACACGAAGGCCAAGATAGAGACACAGTCTCCTCCCTCAGAAAACCCAGGGTCCACTCAAAACTCCCTGGAATAGATCCAGGCAGGCTGGTGATCAAGTACACAGTCCTTACATCCAAAATCTGGAAATCCAGAAAGTTCTAAAGTTTTTTGGTAGCAAAACTGAACTGACATGAATCATTTGGCTGCAAAACCTAACCTGAACTGGTATGAGGCTATTTATAGACTACATTTATGCCACTTGAGGTGAATATTCATGTTTCTCCGCCAAAGATGAATCTGTTTGATTACAGGGAGCACCAGACCTTGCTGGGATTGTTTATATAATACATGATATTTGCACTGTATCGCCTTCTCAATTCTGATATTCAAAATACATCTGGCACCGAGGGATTTGGATAAGGGATAGGAAAACAATGTCTTGTGAAATTACACAGGCATGAATTTAAGAGCAGGATTTGCTGCTAATTACTAATTATGTGACTGCATAAATTATTTAACTTCCCGGAACCTGGTTCTTTATTTATAAGAATGGAGAAATCAACTAGAGTGACAAATGCTTTGAAGGTGCTCACCTACCTGGAGAATCACTTTTTCAAATTGATTCACTCTTCTCTGTCTGTCCCTGCCCTCACCAAGTATCAGAACTTGATGGCTTGCTTGGAGATCCTCCTCTTTACAGTGTCCAAATGTTGCTCATGTCCTCCTCCTTTTGTTTGGATAGTTACAACATCTAATAGAACTAAACTGTAACACAACACTTTTCTGTGAACTATAATAACCTAGGTTTTGTGGTCCTCAAGGACAGAATCACATTTTTCCTTTTCTTGAAGCACTTGTACAAGTAGAGAGAGACCACAGACTCTGAACTTTATTTTTTTAATGTAAAATCTTTTCATTGATTTGACAGAGAGAGGAATGGGAGAGAGAGAAAGAGAGAGGAGGAGAGAGAGAGAGACATTGATTTGTTGTGTCATTTATTTATGCATTCATTGGTTGATTCTTGTATGTGCCCTGACCAGAAATTGAGCCTGCAACCTTGACATAATGGGACACTCTAACCAGCTGAGCTACCTTGACACTCTAACCAACTGAGCTACCCAGCCAAAGCTCAAACTCAGAATTTTTAACACGACTCTGACACATATAAAAAATAGATGTGAGCCCTAACCAGTTTGGCTCAGTGGATAGAGCGTCGGCCTGTAGACTCAAGGGTCCCAGGTTCGATTCCGGTCAAGGGCATGTACCTTGGTTGCAGGCATATCCCCAGTAGGGGGTGTGCAGGAGGCAGCTGATCAGTATTTCTCTCTCATCAATGTTTCTAGCTCTCTATCCCTCTCCCTTCCTCTCTGTAAAAAATCAATAAAATATATTTAAAAAAAATAGATGTGAGGGAATGAGAACAAAAATGTATACCCTACTACAGCTGAGGAACACCTCAACCCAATTCCTTAATGCATTAGGATTACAGACTTTCCCCCCTTATCCTGATGTCACTAGGGCTGAACAGAAGCTTGGGCACTCAAGTAGGGTGTAGAATTCTAATTCTGCTAAACAGGAGAGAAAAAGACGAGTCACAAGTTGACAAATACTAAGGAGAGGTTTCCATAATTGTGAAGATATTAAACATCTATAAAAGCCCAGAGTTTTTGTCCCACAGAATCAGACATTATAGATCTTTTTGGTATTTGAGATTTTCACCAGCTCTGTTAGCTGTGAAGGTTGATTTCTTTGTCACATGACAATAGGAAGATGTCTGGTAGGTCCTTCTCAGATGTTAAATGTAACATGTTCAAAAGTGAAAAGCATAGGATAAAATCCGAATCTGGGTGTTTGAAGAGATCTTACAGAATCATCTCACTTCCTGATCATTTTACTGATGAGAAACTGAAGCCCAGAGAAGCTTAGTAATTTGATTAAATTTTACAGCTAGTAAAAGGACTGAAGAACTCAAATCCTGCTGCCCATTAAGAAAATCCTATATAATAAAAGCCTAATATGCTAAGTGGCTGGTCGTCCAGTCATCTGTTCAACCAGTCAAAACATAATATGCTAATCATATGCTAAAGCCACTCAACCACTTGCTATGACATGCACTGACCACCAGGGAGCAGACGCTCCAACCAGTAGATTAGCTTGCTGCTGGGGTCTGGCCAATCAGGACTGAGTGAGACAGGCTGGAATCCTGGGGCGCTGTGGTGATTTGGTAGCTGTGGTTCTTGGGTGACACACCTGGAACCAGAGAGGAGGGAGCCTGATTCCAGGGTGCATCACCTGAGAACTGCCCTCTCACAACCCAGGACCCCTCAGGGGATGTTGGAGAGCAGGTTTGGCCCGATCCTGCAGGCCAGGCCGAGGGACCCCACTCATGCATGAATTCATGCACTGGGCCTCTAGTAATAAATAAAAGACAGCCTACATCTCCACTGAAGGATAATTGTATTAAAATGTAGTATCCTTGGACATGGAGTAGTGTTGCTATAGAAGGACCATGGGAGATGAAAGTTGGAGACTTGGTTCTAGCAGTGGCTCTGCCATGAACTTAGACAAAGAAAAACTAAACCTGAGGCCTGTCCAGCTGTGAGAAGATGTGATTGTTCTTCTCAAAGAAAGTAATGTAATCTCCAAAGATATGAACCTGAAAGGACACTTGATCCTGTAAGAATCAGATCCGATGATTCTAAACATTAAATTCAATATTACTTAAAAGAGGTTTCGGTCTGATTGCTCAGGCTCTGAATGTTATTTGAACACGTGACCAAAGATATTTTTAAATTATAGAAGTTGATATTTTCTCCATTTGGAAACGATTAAGAATTCTAATTTGATGCATACAACAAGGCTTCAACTACTTATGTCTGTTCAAAAGAAACCATGCTGAGCTTCTCTGTCAGTGATTTCTAATCAGAGAAGCCTTCTATATGCTCAGCATATAAGTGATGACAGCAATGAAAGGGCATCACCGGTTTTCGCAACACTTGACATTTAATATGATTGTATAAGATGCAGGCCCCTTGGGGGAGGAGAGGAGACGTTATTAAGAGACTCAATGATACTTTATAAAACCTACCCTCTTGCTTTTATTTTATTTTATTTTTTTTAATATTTGACTCACCTTGTTTGGGGAGCCCCTTGCTCTTTATTCTTGTTTATGTCAATTTGATTCTTTTTCCCCATACACTTGTGCTTTTTCTTGTTCAACAGACTTGCTATGAATCCTTTAGATATCAATTCTCACTAGAAATCCTTCAATGTTATTGAAGTCCCTGTGTTTGCTTCTTTAGATTTTATTATCTTCCTCTGTAGAGACTATTTACTTCTAACTGTGTAATCTACTTAAAAAGATATGTTCATGTTACCTTTGGAGAAAGTGCTCATTTCCCATGGGAGAATGTACAATGCAAGAGCAAGCTTCTATAAAAAAACAAAACAAAACAAAACAAAAACTTATAAAGCCTTAGGGGGTGATTATTTGAATTACAAGGACTTCTTTAAAAATCACTCCCTTGGTGCCTGTGAGTGTTTGTTTACTGATTTGTAAGACCTCTTATAAGGGAAGTGGGTTAAGTAGCTATTGCCAAATGAAGGTCAATCATAAGGGATAAGGCAGCTAAGACAATACAGGGTAATCGGTGGAAAACTGATTATTACATTGCTCTTAGCACTCATCATTTTGGAAAAACAAAATATTCTTTTGTAGGATAACATAGTCCAGTTCAACTTAAATAATGAAAGGAACACTAGCTATAGGTATAAAAGAATCCTGCTATGTCTGGTTCATTAAACATCATGCATAAAGTGTAGTTTGTTGGCAAGAATCAGAAAAAAAAAAAACCTTTAAAAATATCTTAGGACACTGCAGCAGATTTTATATATTAAACTTACAGTTCCATTCAATACTGTTAATGATACCACCTATCTTACATTTTATTGAGGCAATTAAAATGGAATATTACTCAGTAAAATGAAGAATAATTATGATTACTTTTAATAATGTATATTTGTCTCCTAATGAACGACTTCTTATAAACAATGGGTTTTGTTTTATCCCATATGCTTGCTATTTTTTTGCAAGAGAAAGATTGATCAGACACACTTGGACTAGTTCACATTTATATTTCTGTTTTAATAACTGGATTCCCTGAATGGAGACTTGATGGGTCTTTCAATTGGTCCAAGCATTCTCTTATACTGATATAGGTCATATAACACCAGAAACAGTACAATTCCCAGACAGCATCATCTCATCAGGAGTCATTTGCATCATGATTAGCACACAGCACTGGAAATGCTGGAAGGGCAACCGGTTTTGGCAGTTTATAAGACCAGAGGATTACGTGAGAATGTACAGGACACAGCATCTGAGGTTATTTAAAAATTCAAAACTCCAGAGTCTCCATATCCCCGGTAGACTGTTTCCCTGCGGGAGAAAGCTTGAAGAGCAGACTAAAATTAGCAAGGATTTGCATGTGAAATTCATAACCAAACATCAAAATGGGGAGAAATGTTCCATTTTTGTGTTTCTATTGGAGGCACTGCTGTAGTGAGCAAGCTCTCCAGGAACAGTAAAGCTAACGCTTGAGCATCAGAATTTATTGAGTCACTCCCAACAAATGTGACTTTTACTAATCAACTCTTCAATAATCCTGAGTTTTATCATAAAAGTGAGGGCTGCAGAATTCTGAGTTATGAGGATCGTCAGGTCTGAGGTGATGCTAGAGGGCCTTTGAGAGTAGGACCAAAAAACAGAGTTTCAACCTGAGTCACCAAGATGGAGTTGGGAAAAAAAAAAAAGGATGAAATATACCCTGAGAAAATTAGAGCACTGAGAACGATATGGAAAGATTTGGATAGATGAGACTATCTTAGGGGCTGCTGTGAGCACATAACATTTAGGCAAGGGTGATGCATTAGTTATCTATTCATAATAATGCTGCATAACAAATTACCTGCAAAATCAAAGCTTAAAACAATAGACATTTACTTAGTCACAGGCCTGTGAGTCATCGAATTAGGCTGGCAATTCTGGCCTTAGCTGGGCTCACTCACTTGTCTGGCAATCAGCTGCAAGTCACCTGATCTTGAAAAGTCTCAGATGAAGCTGGAGTAATTCTGAACTGGCAAGCTAGTGACTCTCTTCTCCACCAAGCTAGGCTTGCTTAATGCAAAGGCAGAGAGACAAGTGAGAGAACAAAAACACACAAGTGCTTTTTCAAGCCTCTGCTTGCTTCATACTAGTATCCTCTAATATCCCATTGTCCAAAGCAAGTGCTGTGACCAAACTCGGAACCAAGAAGATGGTCAGATGGACTCTGCCTCTTTAGTAAGAGAAAATGCAAAACCATAAGGCAAAGGGTGCTGTGTCAGTTACCTGTCACTCCATTAAAAACCGCCCCAAACTTAGCAACAAAACAGTCACCATTGAATTTGCTCGCTATTGAGGGGGAGTTTTCTGCAGATCTTTTCTGGGCTTAATCAACAATTTAGCTGAGGATGAATAATCAAAGATGTCCTCACACACAAGTCTGACAGTTGGTGTTAGCTGTCAATTGGACCATGTATCGTTAATAGGCTAACCCAGGATTCCTGATGGTAGCTGGTTTACAAAAGCAAAAGAGAGCAAGGCCTGCTAAACCAGTGCGTTGTGTCATGATTGCTAATGTGCCATTAATCAAAGCAACTTCCACAGTCAAAGAAAATCACAGAGCCAAGTCCAGGGTCAGTTCAAGAGATTACACAAAGGCATGGATACAGGGAGCTATGATTATTGGGGACTATTGATGTAACAAACAACTACAAGTGTGGATACAGAGAGGGAATCAAAATAATGGTGCCATCTACATAGAGAGATGTTGAAAGAAAAATTTAAAGAAACTATTGTAGTACTGTGACTACATTTCCCTTTACATTTTCAAGAATAATAATATATTTTTAAAAGCTTTCTTAAAGGAGTGTCAGTGAATGTTGTTGTAAAATATAATATATTTTACTTTCAACATCGCCAATAGCAAAGATAGAGATACTTCTAATTATCTAATTAGGAACAAATCCTTGACTACAGAAAATATTTCTTGAATTGCAAGTCATGCAGGACTGGGCTATGAGAACCCAGCATTATATAGGTTGCATGATGTTGAGTTAGGCTATATGTTTATCAGAATGATTGGAATGTGTAATAAATTTTAGTTCTGAAAAAAATATGATTATACAAAGAAAAAATTAGTATCTTCGTAAGAAAAAAAGTGGGAGAAATGACTCAATACTAGTTAGGCCAGCTGCTAAATTCACAGTGAGCACCTCCCTCCCCAGTCTGGATTTAGCCTTCCTATACAGGATGGGTTCCTGCAGGCCAGATGTTTGAAACATGATTCTACCTGGCTGTTTACCAGTAGACAGGAGGATTACTGGTAAACAGTAGGACTCTTGGTCTAAGCTGAACAAATCACCTTTTCTAGCCTAGAAATTTGAAATTTGAGAGTGGGAAATTCAAACCAAGATTAGGAGTTATTGGAGCTCAATCAAATTGACAGCAGCACTCTTTCACCTGAAGTCCCTAGAGCCAATCTGCTTTCTGCCTTTTTCTGATATTCAACATGAGTTACCCCCAAATCCAAAATTCTTCCAATATAGTCTCCTTTTTTTTTAACTTAAGCTTACTAAATTTATTTTCTATGTGCAGTGGATGCAGTAGTGTGCCACCCCATAATACTCTTCAGACTGAAATTCTTATTCTTCCAGTTGGCAGGAGCAAAGCAGTATTTCATCCAAAATTTACCTTGGACGTAGGGAGATGCTTTGTTCCTTCCCTTGGGGGCAGCCCTTGATATGTCTCCATTTCCAGAGAAGACCCAATCAATTACTTGATGACAATTTGATTTCATTGGACCCTTTCAATTCTCAAAGTGGCGGCAGCTCTTCTTCCAAAAATGCATTGTCTTTCCTGACCTTCAGGCCTTAGCCAGTACCACTCTACAAGAATTTAAAGAGTATTTGATCAACTCACATGGAAATTCTTCTTAACATTGCATTGCACTCATAGACACATTTTACAGCAATGTAAGTATATCAATAGGAACATGACCATGGGATCCATCGATACCATTACAAACCACATCACTAGAAGCTACCAGGTTGAAGGCACAGCTGAGGTATAAGCCTGAAGATACTTGTGAGGATGGGGCACCATCATTGAAAACACAGCATGTGCCTTAAAATAATTACTATTGCATGGTATTGGGCCCCATTGAATAAAACACATGGGCCCAAGAGCTAAAGAGCATCAGGAAGATGGGCTCTGTTTACCATGCGACCAGTGATCTACCTAGAGAATTTGTGTTCCTAACCCCTACACATCTGGACTTTGCCAGTGTGGAGGCTCTGGTTCCAAGATGGTGAATGCTTCCACCAGGGAACACAGGGAGCTTTGACTATTACCCAATCGCTTCAAGATTCATGTGCCAGCCCTAGCCAGTTTGGCTCAGGGGATAGAGCAGTGGTTGGCAAACCGCGGCTCGCGAGCCACATGCTGCTCGTTGGCCCCTTGAGTGTGGCTCTTCCACAAAATACCATGAGCGGGTGCGCACGTACCATGCGATTGAAACTTCGTGGCCCACGCGCAACAGTCGGTTTTCGGAAAGGAGATAGATGAAACAAGTATACAAGACAAGTGTGGATGGGAGAGTTGGAAGGGGTCGACCTCAACGAACGTACCTCAATCAGATTGAGGACGTTTTTAGCAAAGGCAAGCTTAGGAGTACCCTAATTAAGTTAATAACAATGTACCTACCTATAGAGTTTAAGTTTAAAAAATTTGGCTCTCAAAGGAAATTTCAATCATTGTACTGTTGATATTTGGCTCTGTTGACTAATGAGTTTGCCGACCACTGGGATAGAGCATCGGCTTTTGGACTGAAGGGTCCCAGGGTCAATTCCAGTCAAGGGCACATACCTCGGTTGCAGGCTCATCCCCAACCGGGCCCTGGTCAGAGCAAGTGCAGGAAGCAACTAATTGATATGTTTCTCTCACATCAATATTTCTCTCTGTCTTTCCCTCTCTCTTCCACTCTCCCTAAAAATCAATGGCAAAATATCCTCGGGTGAGAATTAACAAAACAAAACAAAAAAAAAAGATTCATGTGCCAAATGAAGGCCTTTATTAAAACTGCATCACAGGCCATCAGCCTTTCCCCCTGCCTATTTCTGCCTCCCGGCTTCCTTTCAGGCAATGTCCTGAGTGGGAAAGCTACCTCAGTAAACTTCCTGCGCAGAAACCTATCTCAGGGTATTTTTCCAGAAACTCAACCCAAGACACTGTAACTTCAACCAAAATGAATATAACAGCTTATTTTGGAGGAAGGTATTATAACAAGGGAGCAGATAAAAGGGAGAGTAATGCTCACAAAACCTTATAAGCTAGACGGTATTATCTATGTTTTATAGATGAGGACATGAGAGCTTAAATAATTGGAGAGATTTCTCTAAGATCACTCATCATGACTAAGTCTGTCTGACTTAAGAACCTGATTTTCCTACTACATTATTCATAAATTTCACATTCCCCTTGTATGGCTCTTTGCTAGGCTAGAAATGAAAAAAATAAGAATAAACATGTCTGCTATCCCTTCCCATATGCTCTCCATGAGCTGAGTTTATGCTTAAGCCAGGATTAGACACTGTCTCATAAGTCTCTATATTCAATACAGTCTCTATTCAATACTCTCCATTCAATACAGTCTCTAATACCTATGTTAGAAGTTAGAGATAAGTGTCTATGAAAAGACTCCAGGAGACATAGCTAAGTAACATATAAGCAGCATCCTAAATATTGGGGAAATATCTTTGTATGTGTACATTCATTGTATACCTGAGGAACTGATGGACCAAAATTGCCTGGTAGAGATTCTGCTTCCCAATGATGAATTCTCTTATGTGTTATATGGAGGACTGCCCCCTTTATTTACAATTCAATGTAATCTGAAAGAAAAGGTGGGAAAGAGTGACACAGGGGTAAGGAAAGAGTGTGGAAGAAGGAAGAAAGAAAAAAACCAAAATGTTAATATCAGTTATGTCTGGAAGTAGAATTTTTTATTTATCATCTCTGAATTTTCTACTATGAACATAGTAATATAATAAGAAGTTTGAAATAAAGTGTAAGATTTTCTGATTTATGAGGCTCTTCAAAAGGATGCAGGAATAGTATTCTATTGTGTGAATGTACCACAGCTACACAATGGAATACTACTCAGCCATTAAAAAGAAGGAATCTTACCATTAGTGACAGCATGGATGGGCCTAGAGGACATTATGCTAAGTGAAATAAGCCAATCAGAGAAAGATAAATGCCATATGATTTCACTTATATGTGGAATCTAATGAAAAAAAACAAACAAAATAGAACCAGACTCATAGATACAGAAAACAGACTGACAACTGTCAGAGTGGAGGAAGGTTTAGGGGGGCTGAGTGAAAAAGGTGAAGGGATTAACTGGAATAGCCACAGAAATGCATATTGTACCATGGAGAATATATATATATAGTCAATAATGTCGAGATAATGGGGTAAAGGGCCAGGTGGGTGCTTGAGGCATCAGGGGACCACTCTGTAGAGTGCATGGTTTTGTGGCCATTTTTCTATACATTTGAAACTGGGGCACAATGCTATTGAATGTAAACTTTGATTGAAAAAATTGATTGAAAAGAAGAAGAAAAAAAAGGATCGAGAAAATGCTGTTGGAAATGTGTAGCTAGAGAGCAACAAGGCTGGATGGTGTTTTGAAGTTCCTAGGTACCCTAAAATGGGCTATTCAGATGCCATTCTGATACAACCTGTTCCCAGTCTGAGAAAAAATAGATTATGGGGGAGTGATCCTCATTTCCCATTCAATTCAATCCACTATGCACTTGCGAACTGCAGGTCACAATTTGCGGAATTTTATCTATTCCTGAACATAGATTGCAAGTCAGCAAAATCCTCAATGCCTTCTCTTATCAGAAATAGTAAATGTGTCCAAAATTTTCAAGAAAGGTAAAAAAAATTACTATTAATTATCAACTTAATGCTGTTATTCTCTTAAAAGACAAGGTTAGAATGTCACTTTATACACAGGTCCTTACAAAGACTTTACAAAGAAAATAATAATAATTGGTTGCAATGCCTTACCATTTTCCCAACAATGCCTCTATCTTTACTGAACTGCATGCTTAAACAGTGCATCTATTGGTGTCATTTTTCCCAGTCTGTCATTGGAGTAACCTCATTAAATCAACTGACTATTTAGTTGCTTTATTGAGAGATCTAGTAGTCACAGCCCTGGGAAGATAATCTGGGTAAAGAAATGGAGAAAGGTATCATTTTATTTGTATATCATCTACAATTTGTCCTTTCACAATGTACCCTAGAACACAGTTTTTCATGTAATTCAGGAAAGGAATATTGGAAACAAGCCCCAGCCTGTCAAACACAATTTTATATAACTAGCTTGTCTGGAGCTATTCTATTACAATATTCTGCACTTTGAGATGTCCTCATTTCTGAAGGGTAAATGAACCCAGCAGGTGACTGAGTAATTATGACTTCTGATTCAGAGCTCATTTTTAAAAACATGAGCTGTTTAATGCTTGCTGATTGCCATCCCTAACATCCCCTTGTTTTCAATACACACTTCCTCTTACTCACTAACTGAACCCTGCTCTGCATCCACAGAGCCCACTTAAAGGGAACCTGCAGCTATGGTTCAATCCCCTAGATGGCAAGGAGGCTGACTGTAATATTAATTTTCAAACACATATTTAGAATCTTCTATTTCCTACTCCAGATGTAAATTTTAAGAAGTGGTATGAAGGAAGAGATTCTTAATAATAGAATGAAATGAAAGGGAATTGCTGTCACTGAGAGACTCTACTTCATCTAAAATATGCCCCATATGGGTATCTTGAGGAAAGGCTATAGCAGCAGAAGCAATTACTCTCCTATTCTGAGAAGTTAGAAAAACAAAATCAAAGAAAATAGCAACAGCAAAAAAGGACACAAACAAATCAACTCTCCCAGCACAGTTTTCTTCATTAATACTTCTGGGATATTCCTGTGATCCTGAGTATACTGTCTCTTGATTATAAAAGGAAATCCTGGAATTTATTAGTCTGTAACCTAAATACAAAAAGTAAAAACAATAATGTGTTACACTAGAAAGTCTTCTCCAGTTTTCCAATACCATGCACACACTCTGACCCTTGTCTAACTGAAGAGTAATAGAACTTGGCAACAGCTCTTGACAAGAGATGGAGGTGCTTACCCTGAATTCTAACCTCTTGGAGATTGTTGGTATTAGTCCATCTTTTAAAATATATTCTTAAGTAACTAGAAATTCAGGAGCCTCTAATAATGCTACAAGGTTGTCTCTTCATCCATTGAATCCTCAAGAGCTTTATCACTTGTCATCTTGAGGGTGGTCATTAATCAGAGCACTTTGCAGTCAAGCCGACCTGTAACCTATGGGCTTTTTACCAACATAAGCTACATCAATAAAATGCAGCTGTTGCAAAATGAAGTGTGGTTGTTCATCATAATATGAGTATCAGCTTAAAAGAGGAAGATGAGATGACTACTATGCCCAGTTGAAAAAACTGTCGTTATTTTTCTCTTCCTAAACTCAAGTTGATATCTAAAGTATAAGTATCAGGTATGGAGGGAATGAACATTCAAGGGCCATTATTGAAAAGCGCAGAACTAGCCATCAAAAATAGAATAGGTATATAGAAGTTAGCGTGAGGATTATACTAAAAGTCTAAAGTTTGTAGCTATTCAATAGAAAAAGTCCTAGTTGGTGGTTTTTGGTTTTTGTTTTGTGTGCATGTGTGTTGGGGGTTTTTAGTTTGGTTGGTTGATTTTTGGTTGCTAATTACAGAAACTATTGTAAGATATATTGGTTGGCTCCCATGGACAATTGCTTATCTCATCTTACACCAACCTGCAAGCTGGACTTAGTACTTTGAAATATCCCAGGCATGTAGATGTTTCAACATACTACCTGCACACAAAAAGATATTTTACTGAAGTTTTCGTGGGGAGATGGCAAAGAGGGTTATATTTTTTAACTATGGCCAAACTTCTGTCATTTCCCTACAGTTCTCTCTCAGTGCAGCAGCCTCTATCTCTTCTTTAAGTCCTACTCTTCCAGCTTTTCCAGTATGCACCCCAGCCTCATATGCTTCAGTCTTGAGACTAAGCTCCCGCCTACTTGGACAGAAGAAAAAAAATGTAAATAATAAACATTTTCTCTTTTTACCGTTTTAAGTATATGTAAGTGTCTCAAGAGCAGGAATGCTAAGTCGACCTTGAAAAGGGACTAGATCCAAAAATAGAAACACCACATTAGGAAACTTCAGTCTTGTTTCAGCTTCTCTCTGTTCATTTGCTTTATTCTTCTCTCTATATTATCCTCTCTCTCTCTCTCTCTCTCTCTCTCTCTCTCTCTCTCTCTCCTCAACATCTTTCTTGAAAGAAGAAAATGATTTTTATTATATAAACCAGTGGTTTTCAAGTCTAGCTGTACATCAGTACATTTTACTGACATAGATTCCCGAGTCTCACTCACAAAGAAGATCATTTAGAAGTCTGGTAGGGCTTGAAAATGTATATGTTTAAGTTCCCTAAGTGGCTTACAGTAAAGGTTAAGCTCCTGAAACAAAGAACACCTTCCCCACCCCCCCCACCCTGCTCAAAAAATATGACAATGTAAATAAGATAAAAATGTATTTCTTTCTCACTTAACAGTCCTGACATGAGCCACCCAGATGGGCAAATTAGCTGGGCTCCATCTAGTCATTAAAGATCCCAATATCCTTCCTTCTTGTCCATCCTGACAACCAGTTTCAACAACCAAGAAACACTTTTACAAACCTAGTGCTTAGGGTTTTGCCCTTGACCTTTTGGTCAAAGTGAGGTCACTGTCATATTCACTTTCCAGCTCTTAGAAAAATAAAGAGCAGAAGTTCAAACCAAGCAATATTTTTATCAGCAAGTGGGGCAGAAGTTGCCCACACCACTCTCACCCCATTCTCTTGGTGAGGATTTACATTTGACTTGGAAACAAATCTGTAACTGGACAGCCATGTGCCCAGGAAGGCATGGTGAACAATTTAGGGGGAACCCAAGTACCCAACCATATTCCTCAAGTGCTACTAATGCACAGGCAGACTTAGGAACCACTATATAGAGAAATGTAATGATGACTTTCTACCCTACTCTTCATTTCACATATATCAACCATCACTCAACTTAGAGGCAGAGGACCCATGGGCAAGTTCTAGTTTTGCCACTAATTGTGTGCTCTCCAGCAGATCATTTCATAAAAATATTTATTATATTCCAGGCTTAGTGCTAAGTGATTTGTAGGCCTTATTTCTTTCCACCTTTACAAGTAAGGCAAATATTTTTAATCCTATTTCATTAAGAAACTAAGTAAGTTTTCCCACAAAGCTAGACTTCAAACTCAACTGTATTTAAGTCCAAAGCATGTCATCTTTCTCATCTTGTCATATTTAACCTGACTTAATCTTATTTTCTCATAAGTATAAATGAAATAAAATACATGTTTCAATGAATTGTTGAATTAAATGAGTTAATTTAAACATGCTTGTATAGACCTTAAATACTAACATAAATAAAAGTCATTATTTTCTTTTGTATACATAAAAGATGACACTAATTTGCCATGGTGTGGCCTGTTTTGAGATACATTCTGACAGTGGGGATGCATTTGAGCTTATGCCTTCACAATCACTGGTTCTGTCTTCAGTGATCAATAGTACCTATTTGTCCAGAGTTAACCTGTGGCCACGGAACTGAACACAGCCAAGTGGCCCATGTGAGAACTAAATTAATGATCTGGAACTGATAAGCACTGTACTCAGTTGAGCTGAAATAACTAAACATTGACTGTCATCATGAAGGCACAGACTAAAGATGATAAGACTCTCAGAAGAGCAATCTATCTTTGTACCTCTTGTGAATTCATTCATTAAAGGTTTACAGGGAAAAAAAACAGCTGTCTCTGTTATCATAAACCAAATTAAGGTGGATTCCAGGTCATTTCTCCATTTCATATTCTAGTATTATTACTACTAAGCCTACCTTTCATTTTATGGAGACTGAAAACTCTAGCCTGCAGATCATAAGTTACTAAAAAGCAAAGAATAAAATGAGACAGTTTATCATATATTCCCCTCCCATCTCATTCCCACTCAACTTCTCCCCCCAAACAAGCAAAAGTATTTGGGAAAGAATTAAAGTCAATAAATTGAAATACAAACTATTGTTGCCCAGTTGGTTTCTATAGCACTTTTAAGTGCTATATATACAACTCTATATATAAGGGTAAGTTGCCGCAACCTGCATGGCTGGGTTCAGAATCTGAAGGAGGGGCCAACACACAAATGAAAATACTAGACACAAATATGAATTATTAAGGTGAGGGGGCCAGGTGGAGCCTCTTTCTTGAAGAGACACACTGAAACCTGGCCTTATCTGCTTTTTATTCAGTTTTAGATACACATCTTGCCCTCAGTAAAGCAGGGCAAACAGGTAGCAGACAGACCGTCTCTAAGGTCAGTAAAGATCAGTAAGGTCCAGAAAACATTTACTTGGAGATTATCAGGTCAGGAGATTGCTTTGAGCCACCACAATCTCAACACGAACAATCGGTGCTTAGCGTCAGCCCTGCTAATGCTCAAGGTCCATCAGCCTTCTGCGTTCCTTAGTGCACTCTCATGATAGTATTGCCGAGTAGTGGCTTTCCACAGGAGGTGTTACTTTTTTTTAATAAAATTGTCTTTTAAAATTTAGACAAAAAGTCAGTTTAAAAATCTCCCAAAATCTCTGATAGTTTCCAGAATAACTAGCACCACTCAAATATCTTTAGACTCTCCATAGCTGTTCTACCATGAGTATCCATGGATAGGCCTCGGGATTTCCTTGGTTTACAGCTCAGTGTTAAGTCATTTCCTGGCTCATTAAGTTTGTTTCTCTCCCTTGTGAAGGAAAACATCCTAACTTGTTTGTTACCAAACTGCAAATCTCACTCTCCGTTTCCTATATCCACCCTGAACAGAGCTCATATATATGATAGGAAGGGAAATAGAGAAAATTAGAAAGCTAATTTTCCCTCAGTTCCATGAATCTCTACTATCTAAAAAACCAAAGTTCTCATCCCAAAATGAGTCTACCACATTTATATATCAAGTATTACTATTTCCCCTACAAGATCTCTTATTTCAGGTGACCTGATAACCAAATTAAGAAAAATTTAAAATTGATTTTTTAAAGTTTTGGTATTGAGAGAATTTAAAATTTCAGAGTCAACAAAAAGTAAGTTGACTTTTCACTTTAGTTAGACAATAGTCCTCTGCAGTAGACTGAGTATGGGAAATGAGAAGCTTGCCCTTTCCCTGATATCTGTCTTCATGAATCTTATCAGTGATTCAAAAAACATAATTTTTTGCTGAAACACATAATTAAGAATATATTCAACATAGTGTCTACTGTCCTAGTTACTTGCCTACTCATTTCTAAACATTTCTAAATATTGAGATTAAAGTACAAGGCTAAGTAAGTCCAAAATTTTGCCCATTTTTGAAATAAAATATCGATCAACAATTGCATTCTCTGAAGAAGCAACTAAAGCACTTCAGTTAATTGTGGTCTTTCTAAGTCTAACTCAATGAATGAGAAATTAATGTTTAAGTCTCCTTGAAAACATAATGAGCACCAAGGCTTTGATATTTAGCTAGAAAGAAACAATTAGTGACTTTCAGTGCTGCTATATGTACAGTAGATCCAAAGAGCTGAGAAATGCAGATTTTTTATAATAATTACTAAGACATTTAGAAGAATGTTTATAAATGTACAGATGTCTTCAGCTAAAGTAAGAACTTTTTCCCTAGAATAGGAAAAAAATCTAAATGACTCAAGCTCTTTAACAAAAATTGGGTTATTTAACACAGTTTCTTTTACAAAGATTCATAAAGCAGAAAGGTTGAGAACTAGTGCTCTTGGTCATTCCTGAAAGGTTTAACAACATATATGAAAAAAATGAAAAATGCACAAATCCTAATTATAAACTCATTGAATATTCTCAAAGTAAACACACCTGTGTAATCTTACCCACAACAAGAAGTAACACATTATCAGCATACAGGAAGCCTCCTTTTGCCAATCATTACCCCCTCCCCCAAAGATAAGCACTACACAAAATAATTTTACCTGTTTTTAAACTTCATATTAATGGAATCATACCCTATGTGCCCTTTTCTATCTAGCTTTGTTAGATATTATGGTCGCGAGAGTCATCCATGTTATTTCATGCAGCATGAATTTGGTCATTTCCATTGTTGTATAGTATTATTATATGGATAGACCATAAATTTGCATCTACTCTACTACATTTTGGTTAGTCTTAGGTTTTCGTTATTACAAATAGTGGTACAATGAAGATTCTTGTATGTATTGTATGGTAATCAAATGTATACATTTGCTATGGTCTGAATGTTTGTGTTCCCTCAAAATTCATATGTTGAAATCCTAGCACTGAATGTGTATTAGGAGGGTGACTTTGTATGGTGCTTAGGTCATTAGGTTGGAACCCTCATAAATGGGATTAGTGCTTTTATGAATAAGATCTTACTGAACTCCCTTCCCCCTTGCACCACATGAGGTTTCAGTAAGCACCTTGATAGCTGGAATGAGCCTTCAGCTGACCGTGCTGGCACCCGCATCTCAGGCTCTTAGCCTCCAGAACTAGGAGAAATAAATATATGTTGTTTATAAGCTAATAACAGTCTGTGATATTTTGTTATAGCAGCTCAAAAAGACTAAAATAACAGCTGATGCATAACCAGCATTTCAGAATTAGTTAGTAGTAATAAATACATTATTAATAACAAGCTATTAATAGGTGCTACATGTAGCCCAGCCAACATGGTGCAGTAGTTGAGCATTGACCTATGAACCAGGAGGTCAGGGTTCGATTCCTGGTCAAGGCATATGCCTGGGTTATGGGCTCAATCCCTAGTGGGGGGCGTGCAGGAGGCATCACTACTTGATATTGTACTTAAAAAAAAAAAATATTGCCCAGGCCAAACGATACGGCAGCACCATGGAGCCTCGATTGGCCTCAGATAGCTGGTCCCCCGCCGTCCCGCCGCCGGGCCGCAGCGCAGGCGCCCCGCTGAGCATCGGGACTGGGTCCGGTGCAGAGAGCCCTTAGTCCTGGGAAACAGGCTGCAGCCAAAAAGGGGGCTGCCCCCATGCCCTTCACCCAACGCATGTTCGTGGGGAACCTGGCGCTAAACCATTCGTAGACTGCCTGCTTCTGGGTTGGGGTTTCATACGTAGTAGAGCAGCTCCCTCTCTGTGATCTATTGAAAGTCAGCCCTCGACACAAGGGTTAGTAGCAGAAAAAAAACACCATCTTCTAGGTATGACATGGCATCATAATGTGGTTTTAAGTTGCATTTCTCTAACGACTAATGAGATTGAGCATCTTTTCATATGTTCATAAGTCTTTTGAATATTTACTTTCTGAAGACATTCATATATCGTGCCCATTTCCTATTGTTTTCTTTTTCTTACAACTGTGTTGTTTTTATATATTGTGGCTACCAGACCTTTTATTAGAAATACATATTGCATATATGTTCTCTACTCTGCATCTTGCCTTTTCATTCACCACAAGACATCTTTTGTGGGACAAAACATCTTACTATTAACATAGCTCAATTTATCAATCTTTTTCTTTATGCTCAGCATTCCACTTTAGCTACACTGGACCCTTGCTGTTCTTCAATCAAGCCAGGAATCTTTCCACTTCTTCACTTGCTACTTGGCTCACTTCCTTCAAATGTGCCCTGTCAGAGCACAGGTCTGAACCAGGTCTTTGCTGGCCCATCTATCCTATTTAATAAAGAGGTAATATGCAAATTGACCATCATGCCCTCACAAGATGGCAGCGCCCACAGTGGGGGCAGGGCCGGCTGCTCCACACTCCTTGCCACTGGAGTCCCCTCAGCCCCCCCGGGGGCCTCAGGTCCTCCTGAACCCTCCACTGACTAACAGCTCACCCAGGCTCCTCCAAAGAGCTGCCCATCCCTTTCTTCCTCCCTCCCCAGAGCTGAAGCCTGACTGTGGTGTCCAACAAATTGGAAGTTATAACTCATGTTGTTGAGAGTATCCTCCATTCCTCATCTGGGGTCGGCCGCTCTGCGCACCTACCACCGGAGTCCCCTCAGCCCCTCTGGAGGCCTCCGGTCTTCCTGCACCCCCCACTGACTGAGGCTCAGGCAAGCAGGGCCGGCCGAGGTGCAGGCACATCTTGGATGGCAGCTGCTTAGCCACCCAGGGCTGGCCCAAGGCGCAGGCAAGCCTCAGATGGCAGCTGCCCAGCCACCCAAGGCCACCCGAGGCTCAGGTAACCAGGGCCAGCTGAGGCTTATGCTGCCGGCAGTGGCAGCAGCAGAGGTGTGATGGGGGTGTCACCTTCCCCTGATTGCCGGGTCACCTCCCACCCCTGAGGGCTCCGGGACTGTGAGAGGGGGCAGGCCAGGTTGAAGGACCCCCCTCCTGTATTGCATGAATTTTCATGCACTGAGCCTCTAGTATAAAATAAAACCCTAATCTACCCTACCCTCCCACTAGTATTTCCTACTTCTTATGTTCTGTTTAATTTCTCCTTATCATCCATTACTCTCTGAGGTATTATTTATTTATTTTCTCTCTCCTTCACCCATACAATACAATGTAAGCTCCAGGAGGGCAGGAAGTTCTCCTGTTTTAATCAATCCTCTGTGTCTAGAACAATAACTAGCACATAATAGGTATTTTAAAAATATATTTTTTTGCTGAATGAGTAAATGAATAAACTATATCTAAGGATAATTTTATTTTCATTTCTATTTCCCAGGACTCTATGTGCTTTTCCTGAATTCTCAAGTCTTTCTTCAATTCTGAAAATTCTCAACCATATGTCCCTTAATTCACCTCATCTCTATTTTCTCTTCTGCAATGAATATTAAGCACACATTGGAGCTTTTAGATCTTTTACATCTTTAAACATCCCTTAAATATTTCCTATTTCTATCTCACTATGTTATATGCTGCACATAATTTCCTCAGAGCTGTCATCAACCTCTTTAACCTCGATTAGTATATTGTTAACTTACCTATTAAGATTTTTATTTCAATAACTATATTTTCTATTTCTGTAATGTTTACTTGGGTGATTTTTAATCTGCCTGTTGTTTTCTTCAATGCTGTGTTCTTGTTTTGTGGATCACCTCATTTCTCAAGAGAGAACTTTGAGCATTTTAGGCATACTTATTTCAGAGCTTTTCTTAGACAGACCATATACTCCTCAAGTATAAACACTCCCATTTCTTTCATCTGCTTACTCTGTCTCATTGAATGATTTATAATGTTTTTCATATGCAGTGGGAATTATCATTTACAAAATTCCATGTGTCCAAGGTTATAGAAGCTTACCCCTAGGGATCAAATTCACATTACCTCTGCTGAAGTCCTTTAAGGTTCACTGGCTTTAGAACAGTTTCTATGACTCTCTTAGCGCCACATTTCTGGACCATCTGGAAGATGAATCTTGCCTACCTACCAATGCATACCTTGGGTCAAGATGGGAATTTGGCCAGCTCTGCTATTGTAAAAGTAAAAGGCATCCTTTACTTTCGACAGGGGGCTACACTGTGGTTTCATATCGAGTCCCAGCTATTAATAGGAGTATGGCTTCTTCCTGCCACTTTTCTTAATGTATATATTTCCTCTGGAGACATTACAAGATCCTATTGTGACCAGACATGATTTTTCATATTGTGATCCTGTGGCCAGGATTGATATCATATTTCTCCAACACTGTTCTCATTGATGACTAGGACATCTAGATGGATACATTCCACAGGTAGTTGAAAGTAAGGCATGAGTGCTCAGAAGACAAGTCAAAAGTCAGAGAAAACTGTTTATGTGACTGTCTAAGATTAATGACATATTTGAAATTATTTACATAATAACTGCTTTGAAAACTGAAAGATAATGCAAGTTAATATACAAAGAAAAGTCCTTTTTAGTGCTTTCTTACACTCAAAATTTCGAAGTCATTTCATAAACGTATATTAACCTATTTTAATGGAGCAGTCTTCTGCATTCATTAGTGTAACAATCATTCCTGAATAAAGTTTGAGCATTTGTGTGTAAAAGAGAGAATCAGAGAGTGTGAGAGGTCAATAGCTAATTAATCTATGAGAAGAATCATAAGTTTTGGGGAAAATAATTTATTATGCAATGACTTTCGAAGTCATTTCATAAACGTATATTAACCTATTTTAATGGAGCAGTCTTCTGCATTCATTAGTGTAACAATCATTCCTGAATAAAGTTTGAGCATTTGTGTGTAAAAGAGAGAATCAGAGAGTGGGAGAGGTCAATAGCTAATTAATCTATGAGAAGAATCACAAGTTTTGGGGAAAATAATTTACTATGCAATGATATATTGTATTTCATATGCAAAACTGATATAAACTTTCCTGTTTATTTTGGCTGCTTATTTACCAGTAGTGATAAACTTGTCTTGATCCATTTTCTCTCTTGCCCAGATCCTGTTATGAATGACAACTTGCATTTATAAAACAACTGTAGGACTGAAGGATAGTGGTTTACTATAGAATGGTAGAAAGCTGACTGGCTCTATTAAGGTTTAGCACCCTGAGCTTGCTCTCATTAGTAACCTAGCCAATTGAGCTAACTAGGCATAAGCAGAAACTTTTTTAAAAAGACAAATTTTATTATGTTGCAGAAGTCAAGGCAAGCTGTCAGCAGCACCTTAGCAGATTCTGAGGGCTCTCTAGAGAGAGGTAATTCTGTCTGCATTATCCATAGTTGTAAAAAACACCAGGGAGTTGGCCTGTAAACCTGCTTCATTAAAAAAAAATGTTTAAGGTTGGAAACACAGGAGGCAATAAAACCAACAGCATAAGCCACCAAGAGTATTTGTTTGGGGATACTTGTATATTTCATAGCATAGATTTTTACATCAGAATTACTGGTGTCATTCATCATTCCAAAGATTTTCTTACTAACTTCCAGGAGAGAGAAAAAGAATGGAGTTTCCTATACCTGAAACATGCATGAGAGTGAAATTAGGCTTGAATCAGAAATGTGTCATCCTGTGACATGGATCAGTCTTTATGTCAAGCTTGACCATTTCAAAGACCTCTAATTGCAGAGCCAAAATAAAGATTGGGTATATGCAGTAGAGTTAAGATACCAAATTTAAATTTTCTTATTTTTCAATTTCTTGCCAATATTAGCAAGAGTGTTTAAAAATTCTTTGGTAAATCATTAGAATGATTGTCCATTGCTTGCTAAATGATCTGAGAACTTATTATAGAACTGTATAATAACTAATTTCTTATACAAGTTTTTTCCTTCATGTCCTACATGTTCCTTGGCTGAAGAAATACTGGATTAAAGGAATTAAAGAGTGGGCAAAATTTAGTAATGGTTGTCATTCTGATAACTTTCTTTAATGGGGCTCTATAAAACCATAACAAGGACTATTATGTGCTGTAATTAGGCCCACAATGGCTATAAAACCCTGGCTAGAATGTGACTGTTACATCCATTACATTTCCTATTCAGGTAACTTCATATTAAGCGATGCAGTGAACTGTGTTAGGACATAATGATTTATTTGCACCAACCCTCTATTTGAGGATAATATTTTATTACTCATCCCACCATTTTAAAACACATTTTTATTTCCTTTATTTTCTTTCTCTTTGTCCTTTAGATTGCCTCCTATAAATTTGCTGAGTACAATTTATCATGCTCATTCATTCATTCAACTGTTACGCATTTAGTGCCTGTGATGAACCAACCACCACACTCAGTGACAGGAAAAATGAGCAGCAAAACAAAAATATTCCTTATTCTCAAAGATTACCTTGGAGGGAAGGGGGCAGGAAAGATAATCAAATCACACAAAAGTATGGAACTGATACCTGCTATGAAATGAGAAGGTCATGGTAAATAATATGAAAGCTTATACTGGAATTTGGAAAACTTTCAGGAAAAAAAATTCAGGAAAAGCTTTCCCAAGAAAGTGACACTTGTATTGAAATTGGAAGGATAACTATGAGTTACCCAAGTACAAAAAGGAGGACAGCCCTAACTGGTTTGGCTCAGTGGATAGTGTCGGCCTGCGGACTGAGGGGTCCCAGGTTCGATTCCGGTCAGGGGCATGTGCCTTGGTTGCAGGCACATCCCCAGTGTGGGGTGTGCAGGAGGCAGCTGATCAATGTTTCTCTCTCATCGATGTTTCTGGCTCTCTATCCCTCTCCCTTCCTCTCTGTAAAAAATCAATAAAATATATTTAAAAAAAAAAAAAGGACAGGCAGACTAGTATATGCAAATATCCTATGTAAATTTCTAATGACTAGTACTGGAGTTGCCAGAGTGTGCATAGATTGGTTTTATTCCTAAGGCTAAAGCAAATAGGGATTTCTAACTGGTCAAGGTGAAATGTTTTCAGGATTGAATTCAGGAGAAATTAGGTTTTGTCATTAGGTTATTTTATTTCTAAATTATCTTTGGCAGAAGAAAGAACAAAGTTCTAAGTCTACTGCAGTTAAAGTAAAGGTGTCTTCCATCATCTGGGGCAAAGATCCAGGATTTTTGCACACATTAGCTACAGAGCTTGGTACACATGAATTTTGTCTTTATTTTTATCCTCTGCATTATGTTTAGTACCTAGTTATAAATAAAGCATGATGGGCTATTTTGGTTTGATGTGTGATTATACTGTAGTTTGCATTTTATTTCTATAATTTGTGAGAATTTATTGTAAGGAAGCATTTAAAAATAAAATGTAGGGGAAAGTGATTGTTAAAGTTTAGTATAAAAATAAGTGAATTTCTTCCTAGAATATGAATGATAGTACTATTGTGAAAAATTATTCATCTGAGCCATTTCAAACTGATTAAGAAATTATTGACTTTGATTTTACATTGATGTAATATGTAAATTATCATTTTTACTCTATCATTGTCAATGACTACCTTAAATATCTATAATATTATAACTAAAGATTACCATTTACATATGGTCTACCCTGAGAAATATTCATAGCTAAATTCTTGAAACATACAGTTTCAAGATGCAGTTATTCCTTTGAATGCCAAATACTAGATAAATCCAGATGAAGAAAAAGTTTATGTTAGTTGGTAATAAGAATGAATAAGATCTGGACACCATAAAGTAATAACAATTTCTAGTTCTCTTATTTACATACATGTATGTGTGTATATATGTGTATATGCACACATACATGCAGATGATATATGCGTGTGCATATATACATGAGAGTGTACATGTATACATATAGATGCCATATGTGTGTGTGTGTGTATGCCAATATTAGCAGGATAAAGGAAAGAGAGAGAATTAAAGAAAGGCTTATAATCCCACAGATATGAATATAATTTGGGATAAATTAACTCACTCATTATCTTCCTCTAATTAGTCAATAGTTAATTCCTCATGCATCATGTTCATTGGCCACTAATTAAAATAGATCATACCAGAAAATAAAACTTAGTAAATATTTAGGCTCTAAATAGCTAAATTAGACAGAATATGTATACAGTTTTAAAATAACCTTAATCATTTTATTCATTCATCAACAAATTTCATTCAGCTCCTATTCCACTAAGCACTGGGAGATCCTAGCAAAGAACACAAAGCTCTTAACACAATGGTATTTAATTTTTAGAACGGTACACTAACTGATAACCTTTTTATTTAGATCTCAAACTGGACCAGGAATACAAAGTTTTGTTGGTTCTGATTCTTTGCCCTTTCTAAAGACGGCCAACACACCCTTTCTAACGCACATCAACACCATAGTTGGCCTTGCATACTGCTATAACTAAGAACTTCAGAAACATAGCCTAGCCACTATCGTATGGGATTTAAAACTCAATAGAAATAGACCAATAATAATTCTTTATATTTACATGCTATTTTACAATTCAAAAAGTACTTCACACACAATATTTCATTTGATGTACTGCTATAGTTACCCACATAGAGATATTCTAAAATGACAAAAATGCTTATGAAAACATACAAAATAAGAACTTCTAACTGAGACACACGTGAACAGCAAGGCATGCATCCAATGCAATTCAAAACTGAAGAAAGATGGAACAAAGCCCCAGGAGCACATGGTTCTACGGTATGATCCGTGCTGAAAGGCTTTGAGAAAGAGATGAGATTTCAGGATGTATTTAACCGGCAGAAAGGGTCCACTTAATAAGTTAAGATAAAGGAAGTATAGGAAGAGCTTCCAAGGAAAAAGTGCTACTTTGGAAAAGGCACAGACTTTTATAATACAAACCTATGCTACGGTTTACAACCATGTGGCTTTTCTCACTCCATATTGTTTATAAAATTGCCATTGGGATCAATACCAGATTCTATAAATGAATGAGATATAATTCATCCAATATTTCCATCTCACTTCTTTCATTTCAGGTTTTTAAATCTTTTAAGTGTGGTTAAAAGAGGTTAACAGCAAAGCCATCCAAACATTCCTAATCCTCTTCTCCAACATATGATGTAAGATCTCTGATTCACAGTAACTAATGCAAAGAAGTGACCCAGCATCATTCTGATGGTGAGAACAGGCCATCTGTTCATTATCCTCAAAAGCTAAACACTGCTCTGGCTTAACTCGTTTCCAACCACGATTATTCACTTTGGCAAGCATTGCATGTATTGTTTGTTTCATCACTATGAAGATTCTATTTTGACATCCAAATGCTGTATATTTTCTTCTTTGGCATCATATGGAGCACTCATTCCTTTTCATAATATGGGAAATTTTATTCAGTGACAATTACAATAAATGGTAAGATGGTAATGGCTCTATTACATCAGAAATCATACACAAAATAGTTTCTTGCTGCTATCAACCAGTTATAGAGAAATTGCTTTAATAAAGTTATCTCTCAAAGTTCAAATAATTATTGTGCTAAACCATATGAAATTATCAATATACAATTGTTTGACTTTGAAAAGGGGCAGTTTCATATAGTTCTACATAATGTCAACTTCCTGAAATTAATCTTCAGATTCCTCATGTAGGGAAAATTAGAAGCTTTAAACATACTCCCTTGAGAATTTGTGAATTATAAAAATTAACATGCCTATGGGAATGAGTTGTGAGTCTAAGGTATTTAGAAGGAGGCATATGTGAAAACCTTTGTTCAAAATAACAGCTACAACTAAGAGCTCTATTATCTGTGGAGTTAAGTTTCATTTTAACTAGGTAGTTGTACATGAAAATACTGAGTGGGACTTCATCCTTTCTTGAATGGAAATATTTTAGAAAATAACATGTAATACATACAGGCATATGTGAAAACCTTTGTTCAAAATAACAGCTACAATCAAAAGCTCTAATATCTGTGTAGTTAAGTTTCATTTTAACTAAGTAGTTGTGCATGAAAATACTGAGTGGGACTTCATCCATTTTGAACGGAAATATTTTAGAAAATAACATGTAATAATACAATCTGGTTGAGAACTGAAGAGGCCCCTTTTTGACAGGGCAATGTACATCAGAAATGCAGTAGATATCAGGTAACTAGACTTCATCAAGGCTAAAAGGCTTGACAACATTTTTTTAATACCCTTGTGAAAGAGAGAGTAAGAGGTTGCATGCTAATACAATTGGATGGATTTGCAATTAATTGAAAAGCCATTTCTTGAGGATGTTGATTAATGAAATGATGTCACAGTCTGTGGACTTTGCTTTCAGCCTGTCTTGTTCAACAATTTTATCAATGACTTGAATGAAGACGGAAAATATATGTGTGTTACATTTGTAGATAATACGAAGCTTGGAAGGATAAGGAATATGTTGGATGACAGTATGCCAGTATTGTGAGCCAAAAAGATCTTAACAGGCTTGAGTGATGGGCCAAACCTGACAAGATGGACTTAAATAAGGATAAATGTGAGGTCAGTACAACGACAAGAAAAAGAAAAGAACCCTGCTCTTCAAGTAAAGGCTGAGGGAGCTGAGACTTCAGGGCAGAAGGTGAAATGAGGAATTTAGTTGAGTTCACAGCAAGGTCACTGTTAGT
Source organism: Myotis brandtii (assembly GCF_000412655.1). Taxonomy (NCBI): domain Eukaryota; kingdom Metazoa; phylum Chordata; class Mammalia; order Chiroptera; family Vespertilionidae; genus Myotis; species Myotis brandtii. Next base: position 1,356,891 of record NW_005358943.1, on the reverse strand, counting down.
CACTAGTGTGAATTGTGATTAGAGGCTTGCTCTTTAGAGTCAAAAAGATGGGAGGTTCGAATTCTGGATCTGACTCTTATTAGGGATAAAGATTGACAAACTACTTGATCTCTCCATTAATTTTCTTAATATGTATAATGAGAGAAAAAAATTAAAATCTTCAACGTGATATCTAATTATGTTATTTTTTTATGGAAGAGCTGATCCTTAACTGTTGAATTTTGATGATGACTGAGATTTTCCTTGAATATACCATATATTATTTTTCCCATCTTTCGATGGGAGGAGAAGTGAAAAGGAATAGATGGGAAGATCAAGGGGGGATTGAAAAGAAAACAAGAGAAGTGAGAAAATAACCAATATTTATTGAGCAACTGCTTTGGTCCAGGCACTAGATACCTAAACTCATTTAATTTGCATAACTAAATGTAACAAAGGGATCCTCATTTTCATGTTAGCCATGAGAACATGGAGGCTTAGAGGGAGCAGTTTTCCCAAAGTCAAAACAAAGAAATGAGCACAATTGGATTTTGAACCCAGGTCTCCACTCTAAGACCCAGATTCTCTCCGCCTCCAAACAGTCTTCTTAAATCATCTCCTGACAAACATCCTCAACATTCTTCGTTTTACCGGCCTGGTCTGAAATTCAACCTAAATGTTATTTCATTACCGCATTTATATTAACGTTACCTGGTTTGGTTAAATCTGTGAGAATTGATTTTAACACATTAAATTATGTCTATGACTCAACTTGCCTATATAAAGCAATTCTTTTTCTTTTCTATCGACTGCATTGGGAGCAAACCTTGAAGCAAGCCAGTGGCAGCAGCAGAACTGGTTTTTACATAAACTGAAAGAAAAAATAGGAAAGATTATTTCAACTAATGACAAAGGCAATGCTGTGCACTCGTACTTTGCTGCTTATACTGAAGGAATTTGGAAAGAGGGCTATAAGGGAAAGACATAGCTGCAGGAAGAACAGTATGTGCCAACTTTGCTGCTTATACTGAAGGAATTTGGAAAGAGGGCAATCAGGGAAAGACATAGCTGCAGGAAGAGTATGTGCCGTTCACTGTCGAAGCCCCGTGCCACCCCCATGCTGCCATCTTTCAAAACTCAAGCCAACCATCACATTTCCTCTGAAGTCCTGCCTGACCCCATCCCCATCCCCGCCCCAGGTGATCCCCTTTCCTTTGCTCCCTATCTTTTTATACTACCTATATAACACGCATTACACTATTTTGCAAATATTTACTAATGTAACAGCATGTTAAATTATAAGTTAATGGCAAATTTATGTTTTTCAAAATGTAGTAATTACATAAAGCTTGATTTTTTTAAAAAAAACACAAGGTTTACTTATTTTAGTCCCATTTTTAATTAAAAATGCAAATGAGAGCATGTTAAAAAAAATCTAAGTTTCAATGGAGGCACCAACACAATAGCTGTTGCATGCCAAAGGAGGTAGTAGGCCATTTATAGAATTTTTTAAATAGTTCATTCGAAATGATGCCTGAATCCCTCATCCACATAGAAAATAATTTGTTAAAGGAAAGTGGAGGTAGGGAAAGGAATTTCTAAGTGAGTTTCTTTCTAAGACTGTGCTTGGAGTCCCATCCTCCTTGGCGGTGGGGATGCTCTCAGAACTCGTGAGGGAGCCTCAGGGAGTCTGCTGTTGAAGCTTAGCATGTGAGCCCTGAAGTTGTGAGGAGCACCGTGGGCTGGTATCTGATTCCCACCCACAATCAGGCAATAGAAATGGACTGATAAGCTGCAGTTGTCTCTGCACCTTGGAGTGTTGCTGCTCTATGTAAGAACTAGTATACGATCCCAGCATTTTCTAGGGTAAGCCATTCAACGTATTACATTCTGGCTTCTAAGCCTAGTCTATGGAAAATTTTCATTTAAAAGTTGCCGATAACTACCTTCCATACTGAAAAAGTCAATGCGCTCTTCTAAAGCAACATCTCTCAGTGTTTTAGTGTATGCCTTTGTATTCAAACTTTCACTTTCCTAGGTTTCTGTGCTCCTTCAATGAAGCATTATGCACAGACTGTGAGCTGTGAAGCCAAACGAACCTAAATTTGATTTAAGGCAATCAATAAGTGTTTATAGAATGCACAGAATGTGAGTGAGTGACTAAAGTAGGCTCTGCAGATCAATGGTATACAGGCAGACATGAAACAACATGACCTCACCATGCTTAATATTAACCCAGCTACACCACTTCCCAGCCATATGATCATAAGAAAATATATTCAATTGTCTGCGCATAAGCTTTCTCACCTATAAAAGAAGAAGAATATTACCTATTTCATGGGAAATAGTATAAAGATTAAATGAGGCAAATTATGTAAATTGCCAATTAATTTCTATCAGACATATAATAGTCATTCAATAAATGTGCAAGCCTTTTACCATCCTCTCCCTCTCCATTACCTTGGACACTGCCTGCATACTCTCATACCTCCTACTGCTTTTGCTCCATTCATTCTTTAATTATCTCAGTCCTGCTCTAGCAAGCAGATATGAAATATACGCATTCCCCAATGCTTTCCCAGTTCTGCTTTTCCCCATTCTTTACTTTCTCCCTAAGGGACCTTATTCACTCCCTTGGCATCAACTACCCTGGCTATGTAATTGCTGCTTCAAGCTATGTCTTCAAATGTGATCTCTCTTTAATTCCCTTCTTACATTATATGATGCCTTTATTCCAGTATGCCTAAAATAAACTCACCATACTTACCTGAAAACTACTCCAATGCTCATATAATTGATATCAATTACATTTATTTAAACATGCACTTATTAAGCAAACATTATATATAAGACACTTAAGTGGAGCTAGAAACTCTCCTATCACTATCTGAGTTCAAAAAGACTCAAAAAAATATTTAAATAGGGCCAGTATTGCCCAGCCTGGTGTGGCTGGTTGAGTGTTTGGTTACTGGTCAGGTTCCGGGTTATTGGCTCGATCTCCAGTAGGGGGTGTGCAGGAGGCAGCCGATCAATGATTCTCTCTCTCCCTCTCCCTTTCTGAAATAAATACAAATATATTTTAAAATAAATAAATAATCAGACTGTCAAACCTCAGAAGGAAGGTAGGGGAGGGTGGGGGTAAGGGGAAGAGATCAACCAAAGGACTTGTATGCACAAATATAAGCCTAACCAATGGACACAGACAACAGGGGGGTGAGGGCATGAGTGGGGAG
>NW_005358943.1:1346122-1353667 GCF_000412655.1 Myotis brandtii | reverse complement strand
GAGACATATGTAATACCTTAATCAATAAAGAAAAATAAATAACAATTAATTAATTAAGTAGAGCCAGTATCTCTCATTAGCTGGAGTCTCACTATTTGCTCACAAAAATTCAGAAACCAAAAAGACTGGATCAGCAAGAAACACTTGTATCTATAAAACATTGTAATTTATACATGGTAGGTCATCAATAAATGTTTACTTGGCTAAATTCTACTTAAATTAATGGTATAAGCAGAAGCCGGAAGTATTGAAGTGTAAGTCATGCTGGGTATGGTAAATAATCCGGGAGCATAGTTGAGCACAAAATGAATAATGGGTGAGTAGTATACCTGAAAGGGTATATTGAGATAAATCTTGGAAGCCTATAATGCAAATGCAAGTGGTTTAACATTTATCTAATAACATAATCTAATAAGTAAAGTTATCTAATAAATGACGTTTGACTAATAAGTCTAATGGAATAGAAAACCACCAAATGTTAGTGTGATTGAAAATCACTACCACGACTGTGAATGTTTTTCTGTTGGCACCATGAACTTGAGAAACTGTGGTACTTTGTGACCATCCACAATGAAGGAACATCCAAAGAATAATTTTAGGACAGTAGCATTAACAATCTCTAATATTTTAGAGTAGTCAAAAATTTTTTAAAAAAGGAATTGTTGGGTGACTTTAAATAGTTTGATTAAATAGAATAGGAGGCACAGCATTCAAATGGCAAGGGTTAAAAAGAGAAAGCACTGAAGGACTTGGAAATCATAAAAGGCCAAAGATTGGAAAAAGTAAAAGGCTCTTTTTAAAAAAAAAAAAAAAAAAAAAGATTGTCTAGAATTTTATCACTAATCATCTTTGTTCTTGGCAAATGAAGGAGGAGGCTAATAAAATGATGATTGGGAAAGGATTCAGAATTTTATTTTTAATTCTCAAGTACTTGGTTTCTAAGCTCTGCTAGAATCAAACAAATATTTATTGAAAGCTAAAATGTTGACATTCAGTTTATCCAAGGGTCATCAGGCCCTAGGATATATTAAGTCATGGTGGCCAAACTGACTTATACCAAAAAAGCAATTAAATAACTTACAATAAAAAGCACAACTGTTAAGCAGACTGCTCTTGGTATTGACCGCCCAACATATTTTACTGCTCCAGGGGAGAAGCTTTCCCAGTGAAACAAGTTGAAAATTACAAGGTATTTGTGTGTCAACCCCCCACCACACACACACACACACACACACACACCACTCAACAGAAAGGTTGTCCCTCATGCCTTCCATCTTTTTCATTGTCACTTTTAATATAATCCAAATTTTATTAAAAGTGGGATGCTTTTAAAACTGTAAATGTTGGGCCCTTACTAAGATTAAATTCAAACTTCTGAGAATGAGACTCGAAAATCTATATTTTTTAATTGCTTCACCACTCCATCCAAATGTTTTTCAGGTGCATTAGAGAATCTTTGGTGTGGTCTGTACTCACTCCCACTTCCTCACTTCATACTTCTATGCAATTCGATCCAACTGCTACTACCCCACTCTGTTCTTCTCTTGATAAAATATCTCATGACTCTTAATTTTCAGCTCCAATGGCATTACTTTTATTAACTCTTCCAAAACAGTGAACATTTTTCCCCCTCCTTTCTTGGGACTTTCTACTTCTTGGCTTCCAAGGTAGCATTCACTCCAGGTTAAATTCCTACTCACTTGAGCTTGTTTTTTTCTTTGCTGGATCCTCTTCCACTGCTTTGGCCCATACATTTGTGGTTTTCCCCGAGTTCAGTCCTTGTTTTTCCTTTGTTATTTCTAAGCTGTTTTGGGGGATAATTTCATTTATTCTATTTTTTTTCCATGGATTATATTTTTATCATTCTCAAGTCTCTATTTCCAATCCTGGGTCTTTTTTTAACTGTGGCCATTAACCTCCAGTGCTCACCAATAGATGCTTTCAAGGATTAAGTAGATTTGAGATAGGAGTAGCAAAAAAAGCACTAAGTGGAACTGCTCACATAAAATCTGGGAACAGTTGGGAAAGTGCTCTGATAGAACTGCCTCAGATTAGATAGACCCAGTATATGAGACATAATGAGAACCAATGGCATTAGCCCAGGAAACAGAAAGATAGTGACTGAGTAGATTGATCCAAACCAGAGAGCCTAAAGCCTCAAGATAGTGTCAGTGTCAAGCAGTTGAAGGTCATGAGCAAGGGGTAATAAAACTGATTGAAGGCGAACAGAGGCAGGAACTGAGGCAAGAGCTTGGTCAAGAGCAAGATCGGGATCTCCACATGTATTGATCCAGGTGACTGTAAAAAGCAGGACCACAGTGCTAAGGCAGTAAGACCGCAGATAACCTGTCCATTGGTAGGAAAGCTTAACAGGATAAAAAGCTCCATTCGTTTATCTATAAAAGCTTTTAAAAATCACCAATAGATCTTGGATTGACTATGTGTTCAACCCAAGGTGGTCAGGACATTCCAGGATTATCCTATTTGAGAGCAATTTTTGTTCTTCTAATCCCTCCCTTTTAAATGTCTAATCATAAAGCATTTCAAATATAAAATAATTTAATATGTATGTAGCCTCCACAGAGATTAGGCAGGTATTAATATCTTACTATTCCCAGAGGTTGTCACTGCTGAAGTCAGGGTGTGTCATTGTCATGCCTGTTTTATTCTTTATTACAGTGGAAATATTAATAATAAATCTAAAAATTTTAACTTAGCATTGGGTAAAATTGATAGAAAATGTATGTCAAAGTGTTGTCCTGACCACTATTTGTCTCAGGAAGTCAAAGTGAGAAGTCAAAGTGTTGTCCTGACCACTATTTGTCTCAGGAAGTCAAAGTGAGAAGTCAAAGTGTTGTCCTGACCACTATTTGTCTCAGGAAGTCAAAGTGAGAAGTCAAAGTGTTGTCCTGACCACTATTTGTCTCAGGAAGAGAAGGAAATGATTTAAAAATACTAACATTTCACCAACCACTGAAGTAAAATAAAAAAAATACCTATGAAATCAGCTAAGAGAGAAGATGATATTATTTAAATCTAAGTCTATGTAAGTTTGTTTTACTATTTTCATTAAAGTAAATGCCCTTCTTCGGTGTTTACTGAGGAGAACGAAGATCCCCAAATCATTTAACAAAGTTTTGTGTTACTCATCAAAGAATGTGGCCTTTAGCCCTGAAGCATATGATAACTACAGATTTTGTCTTAGGAAATTTTATTTCTCATCCAAACAATATTTTTAATACAAATTTTAATTTGGCCATCTGAGCTACAATGTCCTTATACAACTCATCATAATTATTATCTCAACACCCTATATATAAGGGTAGTTTCTTTTGCTCATCAGAAAGCTTCAGTCTCCTTGGTTTCAGATTTACCTGGTAGACATAAAATTTGTTTTAATTTATTATAAAACAGGTGCCTTTAACAGAGTCAAGTCCAAACACAATGAAAAAATATAATTAGGTAGAGAAGATAGATAGAGGGGTTTTCCCTCATAATTAAAAATCTGAATAGATGGTCCAGAGAATTATACTGCAGTTGGGCAGTATTATGTACCTCATATCTTTCTATCTTGTTATTCTCCCGCCCTCAACCCAACATCGTCATGGCAGGAGGAGGAGGATGCTGTTTGTAATAATGCAGCACAAGCGCATGGAAATAGAGAAAATAACTTATTATTCTGTACACATGAGTGTGAAGTATTGAAGATATTCTGTGAGCAATTGGAATTACATATTTGGAGTCAGATAGGGTCAAAAAAGGTCGTTTTATGAGTCCTCTGCATAGAGGTTATAGTTGCAGCCATGTGAGCCTGCAAAATTGCCAAGATACTAACGGAGAGAGAGGAGGAGAGAGCCAAAGGAGAGTAACTAAATGTGAGAGATTAGGAGAAGAAACAAAAACAAGAAGCAAAGGGAAGCCAGAAATGGCTGGGTATTGTACCTCAAGAATGTAGGACAGAGGATTTCATAAAAAGTAAGTAAAACAGTTTGTTAAATTTAAGAGGTTGCCTACTAGAAGGCTGGAGAGGATCATTGGCAGTCTAAGAGAGCGGTTTCAATTGGCAGATTTAGATAGCTACAGTGAGAAGGTAGAAAAGAAATGAGAAAGCAGACACAATAAAAGCAAAACTATGGAAAGAGGTTTAATGGTAACGTGAGGACACAGAAACATTCAAAAGAGGGTGGGGTTCTGTTCTCAAAATGAACCTAAGTTAATCTACATGCTGAGGGGGAAGAGTAAGTAGAGAAAAAATGAATGAAGATAGAAAATAAAAAGAATATTCAATGAAGCAAATTCAGGGAGAGCATTTAAAAGGATGAATCAAGAGGAAAAAAATGTGGCAGGGCTAGCCAAGGAGATATGTTCCTGCTTTTGAGTTTGAAAGAAAGAAATAAAGTAATAATTGTAAGGCAAATTAGAGCACTATCAGGGAGAAAGTTAAGAGAGCTCATAGTTACTTAATTTAATCTTTTCAGACAAGTAGAATGTGAAGCCACCTGCTTGGGATGGGGGTAGTATTTCAACTATAGGCTTGTGGACAGGTAAGTGGATTAAAATTGGAAATGTGTCAATGGTAGAAAAATACAAAAGTTTCTAAGCTGCATTCTTGTAAATCAATTACCTACTCCTAATGGCATGACTGTACTGAAAGTATATTTGACTGGAACATACCTGATCAGAAAAGGGTACAGTATTCGCTATTTATTGCCACAAAGCTGCAGTGGCTTTCAGGAGTGTTTATTGCTCATGTTTGTGAGTTAGCTGGCAGTTGACAGATATAGACTAGTCTTGACTGGAAAACTCAAGTGACATGATTCTGTTCCACATCTCTCATCCTCTAGCAGGACAGTTTGAGTATGTTCCCATGGTGATTACAGAGGCACAAGAGAGCAAACTCAAGCCCATTTCAAGCCCCTTCTTGTATTATGTCTGTGAATATTACATTGGACAAAGCAAGTCACATGGTTGAACCCACTGTCAAGGAGTGGGACCAGTCACCCCACCCATGGTGAAAGGGACTGCAAAGATGTAGCTAGAGAGAGGGGTGAGAAATTGACCACTACCACTGAACTCTTGCCTGGTGCGTGAACAAAGTGAGGAACATATGCTGTTTCATCACAGTAAACCCACAACTCAGGATGAAATATTTCAACATTAGTGTCTTTAAAAATAACATCTGCTCATACTGGGAACAAGCTTCCAGCCAAGGTGCTTGGTGTAATTAAAGCAAAGACTTTTTCAATTAATACATTATCATATTTTGAAAAGTTATGAGTAAGTACGTATTACATAATTGGCCCCAAATTATCACAGTTACTGCCATGAAGAAAAATAAAGGCAAATGAGAAAATAATTAATCAATAATGCAGTGCAACTACAAGCAATATCATTTTGACATGATATGGGTATTGTGTATTCTTAATTGCATTGCAAAACAAATAAAAGTGGTAAGAGACAAAGATATAATTTGGATAAATTAATGCAAGTTTACTTTTTAAAGTCTACTCTAAATGACAGGCTTGTAAGTAATTTTTTAACAGAGCTGTAAAAATGTTTTGTAAAATATAAGAGCTGTTAAAAATCTGCTCCAACAAGGCTTTTGCTCTGACCACTTCATACTGGTATTTTTGATGTCACCAATGACCTCCCCATTACTGAATCCCATTACCCGCATTTGATCACTCACTCCTATTTAATACATTCACTTCATTTGTCTGTTGTGATATTATATTTTCTTGTTTTTTTTCCTGCCTCACCAAGCTTTCCTTCTCAATCTCTGCTGCTAGTTTCTCTTCTTCTCTCAACCTCTTAATATTGGAGGACCTCAGGGCTTAGTCCTTGGACCTCTCTTTTTATTCATCTACATTTATTTACCAGTCCTATCCAGTTCCATCACCTTGGGTCAGAAGATGATTTCTGTATCTCCAACTAGACTTCTCTTCTGAACTCCAGGTTCTTTCATCCAACTGCCTATACAACATTTCTATTTGAATGTTTAATAGCCACTTCAAACTTAACAGGTTCAAAATTAAACTCCTTATCTTTCCATCTAAACTTGCAGAATTCCCACCTCAGTTGACAGCAATTCCATCCTTGTACGTGCTCTTTTCAAAACCTTAGGGTCACCCTGGGTTTCTGTCTTTCTCTTTCACTTCACATCCTTTCTTTCCTTTCCATCAGAGAAACTCTTGGCTTTGCCTATAGAATATATCCACAAGCGAAGCACTTCTCACCTCCCCTGCTGTCACCTGCTCCAACCAACATCTTTTTTACCTGAGTTACTGCAGTAGCATCCTTACCAGTCTACATGCTTCCACACTTGCCATCCCACAGCCTACTCTCAACAGAGTGGTTCTTTTAAAATCTAAGTTAGATCATGTCACCCTCTTCTCAAAAACGCTCCAATGGCTCCCCGAAGGTAAAATCCTACCGTAGCCTTTAGGTTCTGGCCCCTGTTACCTTGGATATCATCTTCTACGCTCCATCTTGCTCACTCTGCTCCAGCCACACTGGCCTCCATGCTACCCATTAACACACAGAGCATGCTGCAACCTGAGGGCTTCCCCCTGGCTGTTCTCTCTGCCTGAAATGGTCTTTCCCCTCCTTCAGGTCTTTGCTCAATTATTAACTCCTCATGAGGCCTTGCCAAACATAATATTGTTCTCTTCAGCCTGCCTCCCCCCATAGACACACACTCCTTGTTCCCACCTCAGCTTGATTTTTAAAGTGCTTATCACTTCTAATGTATTATATAATTAGCTTGTTTATTGGTATTATGTTTATTTCTCCCCCCACTAGAATGTAAGACTCACAAAATCAGGTATTTGTGTGTCTTTGCTTTAGTTACACAACCCAAACACATAGAACAACACCTGGCACAATAATAGGCCTTCAATAAATATGGGTTTAATATATAAATTTATAAGTTAATAAATAAAATAGTTCAATTACTAAATGCATCTGTCTCATACAGCAAGATGGATATTTTCCAAAATAAATGCAATTGGAGATTTTCCTATGTATATGTATATTTATTGTTCTCCCTGCCGGGGCTGACCGACACACCCTGAGCGATGGATGAGTAGATTACTATGACACATGTTTCTGTGAAAGAGAGGCTAAGGGGCTGTTTTGCTTTAGGAGCAAGCTGCCCTATTTGCCTGCCTCCTTGGGCTTTTATTGTAACAACAGCTTGAACTAAAATTAACCTCTAGATACAATCAGCAGGGTAAGCATCCTTGAGAAAGCTCATGCTTCTATAAGGTCGGGTCTTTAAAGACTAAACATAGAGATTCCAGCAAAACACCTGGGGGATTGAACTTGTTTGGAAAAGTCAAGGTAGGGGCGGCTGCCTTCGACAAGGTCCCCCAGAGGCCCCCACCTTTCGGAGAATCCTCCTTACAAACATTCCAACCAAGTCCCATGCTTCCCACATCTCCCTACTTTTCTCTTCTTAGAATCTGCTTTCCTTAATAGTGCAGTATTTTAAATCTATCTGCAATTAAAACTTTCATTTATACTTATACTAGAGGCCCAGCGTGC
>NW_005358943.1:1343797-1344986 GCF_000412655.1 Myotis brandtii | reverse complement strand
CTGCTGAAAACATGGATACAATGTTTCGGTCTGGCTGGGTTTCAGTCCGGCTGGTTTCTGGGGGTTTGTTTACCTTCTTATTTGCAACATAGTATATAGTTGCTTAGAGTTGCAGCTGAGAGGCCGGCAAGTCAGGCGGGGAATGTTGGAGTCCGCCGTCACTGGAGCAAGCAAGCCTCCCTGTTCGCTTCAGTGCATGGCTGCTGGCCGCCATCTTGGCTGACAGTTAATTTGCATAAGGATATGCTGATTAGCCAATGGGAAGGGTAGCGGTCGTACGCTAATTACCATGTTTCTCTTTTATTAGTGTAGATATTTATGAAAACCATCTCTACTAAGCTTGTCTACACCTTTTCATATAAAATTTCAGCTGGAACCTAGCTAAAATGTCTTCACTTCTAATGTTTTAAATAAAATTTATATAGAAAGTCATCATGCCATATATTTTAATTACAATCATTCCAATGTTTGAGTTGATACTTCTTATAATTGCAGAAACAGTATCAAGAAAGAGTTGTTTTTTCTAGTACTGACAACCAAGCTGTCATTGCCATCTTTCTGTTTGTGAGCTAAAAACAGTAGACTCTTGCCACTTAATGAACTTCGCTTGGCAGACAGAAGACCTACACGTCACACACTTCAGTGACTCCCTTCTCCTGCAGCTCCCACGAGGCCAAGTTTTTCCTCCTTCCTTGCCCTTCCAATATCTTATCTAATTCCACTTTTAATAATGCCAATTGCAAGCTCTACACACAGTCAGCGCATAGACTGCAACAGATTGGGTTATGTGTCGAGTTCCTAAAGTCAGGATCCCACCCTAAAACCCTACATGACAGGAGAGAATCTACACTAATAAAAGAGAAACATGGTAATTAGCGTACGACCGCTACCCTTTCCATTGGCTAATCAGTGAGTATATGCAAATTAACTGTCAGCCAAGATGGCGGCCGGCAGCCAGGCACTGAAGCGAGCAGGGAGGCTTGCTTGCTGCAGACTCCAACGTTCCCCGCCTCACTTGCCAGCCTCTCAGCTGCAACTCTAAGCAACTATATACTATGTTGCAAATAAGAAGCTAAACAAAACCCCAGAAAACAGCCGGACTGAAACCCAGCCGGACCGAAACATTGTATCCATGTTTTCAGCAGCGAGGCCTCAGAGCTAAAGCTGGCCCAGAAAAAAAAAAAAAAAA
>NW_005358943.1:1322648-1342856 GCF_000412655.1 Myotis brandtii | reverse complement strand
GGCCCAACCCCCCAATCGGCCCTACCCTGAGCGTGAGTGAGGGCGGCATTGCAACCTCCCGATCCGCCCTGCTCTGTGCATGACGGGGCGGCGCCCCAACTCCCCAATCGGCCCTGCTCTGAGCCTGACCAGGGGCTGCACTTAGGGATTGGGCCTGCCCTCTGCCACCCGGAAGCAGGCCTAAGCCAGCAGGTCGTTATCTCCTGAGGGGTCCCAGACTGCGAGAGGGCACAGGCCGGGCTGGGGGACCCCCCCCTCCCCCGCCCCCCGAGTGCACAAATTTTTGTGCACTGGGCCTCTAGTAGATTATAATAACCCTAACCCTAACCCACTGAGGAGCCCATGAGGCAGTTGTCAGCAACACTTGATCATCCAGGTCCTTGCACCTCTTCTCTCTCTCTCTCCCCAACCCTCAGTCCTTCTTCCTCCTACCTAAGGTGAAATAAGTGAGTCTGCTCCTGACCTTTTTCACACAAATATGCAGTCCCTCATCCTGTTCCCTGTTCATTTCACCACGCCTTTCTCACTTCTTCCTTTCTTCCGCAGAGAGTTGTTACCTTAAGGACATCTTATTCCCAGCTGAATTTATAATGCTTATTGAAAGTAGGTCCTTTAAATTTTCTATAGACTGTCTTTTTTAAATATACTTTTTTATTGTTGATAGTACTACAGAAATCTCCTCTTTTCCCCTCCTTTACCCCCACCCTCCCAGCCCCTACCCGCCCACCCCATGTCTTCAATATCCTATAATTGGATAATGCCTATATCCAAGGGCTATGCCTATAAGCATATAAGTTCTTTGGTTTATCTCCTCTCATCCCCCCAAGCCCCACATTTTTTTATAGCAAAGCTTAAAATAATTAGCATAGCATTCCCCTCCATTGGAGGCAAATTTGCATGCTTTGAGGAAGGAGATCACTGAAGCTGGGGCCAAAGAGCTGTAAATCTAAATCACCTTTGCTCTAATATGGACCCCATCGTGTACCAAAACAAAACAAAAAGACAATGGGAGGCCGAAAAAAGTGAAGTCATCATTTGTTTTAGAGGATAAAATCTAGACCAAAAAATCGTCTTGCTACATTTTAATTGATGACTGTAGGTAATCTGACCTGGTCTTCTGACTTTTTTCATATAAGATCACAACATGTACCTCCTGGGGTGTGTGACAATAAAGCTAATGTCTCTGAAATAAATCTATAGACTTTAAAATGTTTTAAGGACATCCATGATTAGTGATGAGGGCCTAGAAATAATTAGACCCCCTACTTAAAAGACTTTAAAAAAAGAAAATGTCTACCTTACTTATAGTAAACAAAGAACAATTTTAAGGCTTAGCTGTAATATTTAAGAATAATTGTACTACAGTATATATGTGAAGATATACCATCAAAGCATATTTAAGTTCAAATCTTAATCATGAAATACTTCAAACATAAAAAGTATAGAAAATACTGTAACGTTTACTTATTAACACACCATGTTAACATTTCCCATTTAGTAAAATGTTAATATTAAACATGTTAACATTTCCCATCATATGTTTTAGATCTTCCCCTTTTGTTGAAGAAATAAAATGTTACAGCTAAATTTAAAGTCCTACCGCCTTTGTTTTCTTCTTTCCTTCCTCTCAAACAACCACTTTCTGAAATTGCTATGAATCATTCCCACATAAGTTTTGGCAAATTTACTTATATGAAGAAAATATACTAACTACTATTTATATATTTTAAAACTTCACATACAGCCCTGGCCCGTTTGGCTCAGTGGATAGAGCGTCAGCCTGCGGACTCAAGGGTCCCAGGTTCGATTCCGGTCAAGGGCATGTACCTTGGTTGCAGGTACATCCCCAGTAGGGGGTGTGCAGGAGGCAGCTGATCAATGTTTCTCTCTCATCGATGTTTCTAACTTTCTATCCCTCTCCCTTCCTCTCTGTAAAAAAAATCAATAAAATATATATTTTTTTAAAAACTTCACATACATACCCACCCCTTTAACCTTTTTCCTCTTAAAAATGTTTCTGAGGTTTATCTGTGTGTTGCCTGCAGATTTAGTTTATTTGGACAGCTCTGTAACATGATGTCAAAAACAACTATATTTGTGTTTCCTTATAAATTTCTTCCTAAAAACATAATTGCTGGAGTACAGCAGACAATCATCTTCTAACACCATTAGTAATACATAACCTCTCCAGTAGGTGTCATCAGAATTGTTTTATTCATGCGCTTGATATGGTATGTCATGACTTCTAATTTGTATTTCCCTAAATATTAAACATGTTGAAAATCTTTTCAAATTTTTATTGGCATTCAGTTTCTTCTATATTAATTACCTATCAGGACCTTTGCCTATTTTTCTATTGGGTTAGGTTGTTTTCTTATCATTAATTTGTAGAAGCTCTTTATATATTCTAGATACCATATTTTGATGGTTGCATGCATTACAAATTTTCAATATTTTTTATCTCCTTTTTTCACATATTCATGATATCTTTAAAATTTTATTATGCAGTCATATTTGTTAATATTTTTCTTATTAGTTTGTGCTTTTCCATCAGGTATAAGAAATCTAGACCTGATATAATTAAAATGTTATTTTCCCATGTTTTCCTGTAAACATTTTACTATTTTGCTTTTTAAAATTTAGCCTTTTAGTCCACCTGAAATTCAACTTGTATATATGTACAGATATAAACCTTTTCATACCAATAATTGTCCCAGTATCATTTATTTAATAATCTATCTTGTTTCTCTCAAATTATATTGTTATCAAATAAATAGGTTTGATTTTAAATTCTATTTTCTTTTCCATTGGTTTATCTATTCTTGTGTCATCCCTCACAGATTTTATTCCTATGAATTTACAGAAATCTTAATATCTGGATAGGAAAATTCACCATTATTCTCTTTTTTCAAGATTGTATTGAATATTCTTGGTCCTCTGTATCTCTACAATAAAAGTTTGATTAGCTTGTCAAATCTCATTAAAAAGAAACTGATGATTTTTTTATTCAAAGTGCATTGAATCTATAGATTAATTTGGGATAAGTTTTCATCTTTATGACTTTGGTTCTTCCTGTCCACAAACCATGGTATCACGATCATGTTACATCTTCCCAGTCAGTTTTTCTTTTAATGAAGTTTTGTCATTTTCTCTATAAAGGTCTTAATAACCTTTTTATAAGTTTTTTATATCTATAGTTTAGTTTTGTTTTCCATTATAAATGATATATAAGCTTTATAATACATTTTCTAAGGGAGACCGTCTACCAGGTGATTAATAACACAAGTTTGGATTTTGAAACCAAAATGCTTGAGTTCAAATCCTGGCTTTGCCATTTAGAAAGTGTATTACCTCAAGCAAATAATTTACCCTCTTTGTACTTCTGGGAGATAATTCACTCACCTATAAGACCAAGGATTCTAAAAATTCCTGCATCAAAGAATTATTGTGATAAATAAGCAGAAAGAGAGAGAGAACGAGAGAAATACTTAGAACAGTTCCTGGCACACGGTAAATGCTTAACAAATGTTTATTTGTTGACTCAGAATGAGCTAGAGGATGCTACATTAACAAGTAACCCTAAAATCTCAGTGACTGAGACCAACAAAGCTTCTTTTTTGTTTATGCTGCATGTCTGGCTTGCATCAGTTGGGATACTTCTCACCCCAGGGCTCAAACAGATAGAGCAGTTATCATATAGAAGATTGCCACATTCTGAGGAACAGTGAAAAAATATTACAAGTCATGCTGTAGCTCTTAAAACTTTCACTTGAAAGTGATAGGCATCACTTCTGCTTATATGTCATTGGTCAGAGCAAGCCATCTGGTCAAACCTAACTTCAAGGGAGAAGAAAGTAAAATCCCACCATATACTAAGACAAAACCAAAAATATTTAGTGAACAACATGAATGGCTCTCACAGTTATTATTTGTTTGATCACAGTTTACAAAAATTGAATTTTTAAAAATCTTAATCTTAAATCCTATCAGCTTGATAAACGATCTTATTAGTTTTAATAGTTTATCTGTAGTTTCTGTTGGCTTTCTTTGTAAATATTCCACTGTTTACAAATAATGACAGTTTTGTGTCTTTTTTTCCCAATCTTTATATGATTTATCTCATGTGTTATGTCTGTTAGTGTGTTAAGGTATGTTGCTGTGCTGGCTAGAATGTCTAATAAAATGTTGAAGAAATAATAACTGAATAAAAATGTGTATATTGTTTGCCCTTCTAATTTTTGCAAATTTAGTATGTTTGAAGCATCTCATTTTTGTATTAGTTGACATTTCCTCAATTACTATGAGGTTGAATTGGCGGGGGGCGGGGGGGTTGTTCTTGGCCAAGCAATTACCCTTTTGTGAATACCAATTCATACCCTTTGCTTATTTTTCTTATTGCACTGTTTGCCTTTTTTTACTAACATGTAAGTGCTTATATATTTAGATACTAATTTTTTGTTGGTTAAATGTATTTGAATACTTTCTTATAGTCTATGGCCTGTATATAATTTTAATGGTATCTTTTGTCATACAGAAGTTTAAGGTAATCAAATTCTCTCCGTGTTTTGAATTTTGTGTCTTTTAAAAAAAATTTTCAGAGCAACCAAAGGACTTGTATGCATGCAAATAAGCCTAACCAATGAACACAGCCCCCAGGGGGGTGGGGGCATGAGGGGGTGTGGGGGGCAAGGGAGGGGTAAGGACACATATGTAATACCTTAATCAATAAAGAAAAAAATTAAAATAAAAAATAAAGAAATGTTCACTATCAAAAGATCATATAAATATTTTTCTACATTTTCTTCTAAATTATTTTTATTTTTCACATTTAGTGGTTTAATCTGTCTGGAACTGATCAATGAGCTATATGTGATGGGATACTTAGGGGATAGGGGAGGTAAGAATGAAGAGGAAACAGAAATGTACATATCTGACCATTAAAAAATATTTTTATGAAGAACTTTAATTATATCTTTCAGAGCCCCTAATGTTCAGAGCATAATTTGGAAAATTCTGGAACCAGTGAATTCTATCTAAAATTTCAAGAAAAAGGAACCAATAATTCAGTGCCCCCTAAGTGGAAAGCACTATGCTAGCTAGGTATGTTCGCATACTCATTTAATCCTCAAAAATATACTTAATACTATTTTACAGATACCTAAGATCCTGTAGCTAATAAACTGTGAAAATGGAATTTGAGGCCAGATTTCTCTGCCTTCAAAGTCCATTTCCTTCCATTTTCTTCCCTCCACAAAATCATCGAATATTTTGTAAAGCTAAATTGATACATTAAGAATTTAAGACAAAGTTAGACACTGGAAAAGAGAGGTAATGACTCTAGTAGAAAGCTTACTTGTTTTTTAAATACATAAGCAAGCTGTCTCTTTACTAAGTATAACCTAGATTTTTACAATTATTTGGTAGTTAAAAACATTTAACAGGCTTCAAGTTCTGAAGACCTAAGTTTAAACCTGTCATGCCAAGCAAACTATTATCTTAGTGTCAGTTCAAGAAGGATTATAACAGCCGCTTCCCAGGACTGTTGGGCAGATTACATAAATTGCATTAAAAAGGCTTACAGGACTCAACCTAAAGAATATTGGAAGTCAGTGTCTTCTCTCCCTTCCTTTTTCTTGCTTTCCTTTTCTCTTTCTGCCTTTGTTTCTTCTCTGCCTCTGCCCCAGGCAGCACTTTGTTAGTAATAATGAACTACTATATAAATAGGTGTCCTGTTATTAATTATGACTGGGTTCAGCCCAGTGGAGCTAAATTACTTTCATAAGGCCAAGTCAGTGCCAGAATGAATCACAGCACTGGGAGGCTTTTCCTCCTCCCCCACGCTTTGTTCCCACTGTGGCCACAGCTGCCTTCAGTGCTTAGAGGTTAGAGAGTTACTGAAGAGTGACCGCCACAGTGCCCTCTAATATCTTGTTGCTTGTCCTCCTCCAACATCCCAGAAATGAACAAGTTGACATCCCCAGGGAATTAGTTGGGTCCAATCAGGACAAGTAAAGATGTCATATGGATTCTATCTCTGGTTTCCACTCCTTAAACTTGTGTCTTTCCTACCCGTTTCTCTCTCATTCTTTCTCTTTTCCTCTCAGTTCTCCTTTGTTAAACACTTTCCCCCCTCTCTCTGGTATTTTCCTTCTCTTTTTTCTCCCTTGTGGCATCTGCTAGCTCCATCCCATCCCTATTCTCCCCCTTATCTCCTTCTTCCCCATTCCATTCAAAAAGAATGATAGTGATAACAGTAATAAGCAGTTGCCTGCTGATTTCACTGCAGGAACATGGAGTACTTTCCATTAGGGATCACAGGTGGCTTCCCAAGTCCCGCAGCCTGGTGGCTGAATGGTTGGGTCATGGTGAGGCAGGTGGGAGTGTGGGTGGTACCCAGCAAGCAGCCCAGAATCGTTCTACTGCCAATCCTTCTGACAATGAAATGTCTAATGCAGGCAAATATATTGTAGTTCATTAAGTCTGTGTTGCTAAAGTACTCCAAGTCAATCACAATGTCGTTTCCAATGGAAAATTCCCAAATGAAGTCTATGGATGTAAAAAATAAATGAGACTGATTTGATATTTTAACTAATACTGTGACATCACCTCTTGATTTTTATGTCTGCCCAGCTTTTGTTCTATGAATGAATAGGCCTGTGCTTTTCAGAGCAATCTTGTAATTTATACACATGCTAAAAAATTATATTGAAATGCCCAGTGAAACATGCATCTACCCAGGCAAATTATCTGGTAGAGGTACCCCATGCAGTTAATTCAGGAGTATAAGTTTTTACCTTTTCATATATAGCAATTTAAGAACTGACTCAGATGCATAATTACCTCAAACTCTTTACTTAATTCTGCCCATAATTTTGCCTTGATCTTCTAAGTTATACTTACTTGATATTTTTATTTAAAAATTCTACTGTTCTTAACATAATTGTATATGTGTTTTTGTGTAAACCACTTCAAATCCTTTGTGGAACAATATGAGTTTAAAAACAAACAAATAAATGAAGGAATAAATTCTGTCTTTACCAAGCCATCTAAACCATAAGTCTTGATCTCTATTCTAATTTTTTAGCTTATAAAGTGGTGTGGTGCTGTTTTTTTTTGTTTTCGTTTTTTTTTTTTCATTTTTACTGCCTCATTTATAATTTGACCTCATGTTATAGACTCCCAAAATTTGTGTCTTACCAGAATTCATACCTTGACACCTACTCTCCAATGTGATGGTATTTGGAGGTGGGGGCCTTAAGAGGTGATTAGGCCATTTGGGTGGAACCCTTACAATGAGATTAGTGGCCTTATAAAAGACTAGAGGCCCAGTGCAATTCCTGCATGGGTGCAGTCCCTAGGCCTGGCCGGCGATCAAAGCGCAAGTGTCTGGTGTGAAAGGGCAGGTCCCAGCTGACCTCTGGGCCCTGGGCAGCACCTGGGCCCCCGGTCCCCCACAAACCCCTCTCCACCTGAGACATTGGGCCCCCTCCCAGCCCCTCATCACCTGGGAGCCAGGCGGCGCCCCGCCCCCCCACTCCTCCCCCTTGCTGCTGCCACTGGTCGCCATCTGCGGGGTGATCAGCAGAGCAATCAGGCCCCGCTCACACCTGCCTTGGCCTGGCACCGCCCATTCACCTGCTCCACCATCCCACCACAGTCCCACTTTCAGTCGGCCCTTTGGTGCCGGCAGCACCTCCACTGCCACCCGATTCCAGCGCCATGTCACCAACATCTGCCATATTCCACGCCACCCCCTGGTAGTTATTGCACATCATAGTGAGCAGTTGAACTCCCGGTTAAGGGGACAATTTGCATAATAGGCTTTTATTATATAGGATACTCCAGAGAGCTCCCTTCCCTCCTTTTGGTATGTAAGCACATGTGAACCAGGAAGAGAGCTCTCACAAGTTACTGAATCTCAAAGAGCCTTGATCTTGGAATTACCAGCCTCCAGAGCTGTGAGAAATAAATTTATGTTGTTTATAAGCCACCTAGTCTGTTGTATTTTGTTATAGCAGCCCTAACTGACTAGGATACCTCATAAGAATTTTTTATTTAAAAATATCTTTAAAGATCAAAGGATAAGACTTGTTAACTGTGCTTGACTACATTAGGAAGAGATAAGTGCTAAAAATTACCACATATGTTTATTGGCATTATTGTTATTCTGTATTGTATTTGATACAAAATTATATTTCTGAAAATTTCATTGACTTAAGCTACTCGAGACAATCTCAAGAAGCTAACTAATGGCTTATATTTGCAATGTTTTTAGGTTTTATTTCTGGAGGTTAATTCTAACCAATTGCTACACTAGACAATATTGGAAGAAATAACATAAAAAAAATCTATGCCACCATCTTAAAAAAATATATCATTAAGACAAGCTTCGTTTTATCAGGGTTATACAAGCCTTCTTTTTCTAAATTCACATAAGTGCAGAATAGGTTTGGAGAAATATCAACACAAGTAGATTATTTATTGGCCACTATTCTAAATATCTAGGAAATTCTGGTTTAAAAAGTACTTGTTTTGACATGAATAATCCAGGTGTGGAATTTCAAGCCAGGTTAATCTTAATTGTCACCCTTACCTTTATTAGTTCAAGACTCTATTAATAAATAAATTCATCCCAAGGAAGAAAGTTTCTTCACAACCTCTTGGGAGTTTCTATTGTCTATTGACAACAGATTTGGAAAACTCATTGGTATTTATGGACTAAAGCAGAGAACTGCTTGTTTGTATCTCTCTCTTCTACCTTTTTTGGAGGTTAAAGAGTTTTTCGTCACTGAATCCCCAGTACTTAGCAATGTCTGTCATGGCGTAGGTCAGTGATGGCGAACCTTTTGAGCTCGGCGTGTCAGCATTTTGAAAAACCCTAACTTAACTCTGGTGCCGTGTCACATATAGAAATTTTTTGATATCTGCAACCATAGTAAAACAAAGACTTATATTTTTGATATTTATTTTATATATTTAAATGCCATTTAACAAAGAAAAATCAACCAAAAAAATGAGTTCGCGTGTCACCTCTGACACGCGTGTCATAGGTTCACCATCACTGGCGTAGGTGATGGGCTCTGTGATCGGGTGGTCTGATTACACTCCTAGCTCTGCCAGGTACAATCTGTGCTCTTTAGGGCAACCTGCTTAAACTCTTTGTGCATCAGATTTTTCATCAGGAAAACAGAGAAAATAACAGTTCTTAGAAATTTAAACAATACCAGGCATGTAGAAAACATTCAATAAGCCATAAATATATGGATGGAACAGTTAAATTTCTACATAACTGCCTAACATAATTACTGAATTATATGTGTGTGTCTGAAAGTCTCAAATACAGATGCCTAGGGAAAGGTCCTAATTAGTGACTACTAGTTCTCCCCACTGGCATCATCAACTGGTTAATGACACCTTCCCAGGCATAGACAGAGTACCCATAAAAAAACTAAAGTGTCAAGAGCCGTCTCTTAAATTTGACCCTGCTCTAGCCATGCCAAGTTTCCCAGCAGTAAAAGCTTTTTATTATATTCCACACAATCAAAAGAGCAACATGACCACAAAAGAATAGGTTTGGATATCAGACCCAACCTAAGGTTCATCATTCTTCTGCTCATTAGCAAAGTGTCTTTGGGCAAGTTATACTTGCTAAGCTTCCATTTTTACTTGTAAAATGGGGATAATACCTACTTTGAGGTCTGAGAGTTAGAAAAACAAATGAGAAAATCTATTTGTAAATCACTTACCCTAGTGCCTGACACATCTGAAGCATTCATTAAGTAGGAGCTGCTGTCATTATTATTATTATTTTATCACCCCCAAATTCTGAGAATTTTTTTACTAAGAAATAGATAAAGCATTGGTTCCAAAATAATTTTATTTTAGTTGTGGGAAGAAAGTGTAGCAGTTTTCATCTTTAGAAGAACTTGTGATGTTGCAGTTGCCACCTAGGATGTCCTAAAACCTAAAAAGTTGATAAATTCAGATTAATTTGTATTATGAATAAGAAGCTCAAAGTACTAATTAGAAAAGAGGCTGCCGTGATTTTTCCAGATGACTGGGTTAGAGTGACTGGTTGTGCAGGTGGCATTATTCTTAATAATGGTAATGATTATTAAACCCTTTAGTGTCCCATAATGAAAGCCTCCACTGAAATGCTGCATCAAAAAAAATTTCTTTTTGCTTATGAATTCAGTTTCTTTGTTAACCATCAAGCACAGTCCATAGATGTCAGTATTCATAATGACTCTTTTTTTTTTCATGCACCTTTTGCTTTGAACAATTTTTTTCCAGTACATTTGGTTGGAAGGTAATAGGTTTATATTATATTTCTGTGTGCCTTAGAGAAGGGACATACAGGGTGAAGGATTTCAATACATTCAACCCAAAGGAAAGAAAAGGTAAAGAAGACTTTATTAGCTTCCTGATATCTTATAAAAGATTCATTTGCCTAAATGTGTTACAGAAGGAGACCTTGGTCCTTTAAGGAAATCTAACAGGCAATCTGAGGACAAGTCCAAATAGCACACCAATCTCATCCAGGAGGAAATACCTGAATATAAAAGAGGCCACACTGGGCTTTGGAGAAGGATATAAAGGAACTGTAATGTAATCAAGTCCACCTGGATATTTTCCAGGCTCAGTTCTGTGTTATTGTGGTAGTGATTTCATTAGTCATTTGTACAACTACAAACCTGATATTCACTCAGTGTACATTTATTTTTTAAACCAACCTGCACTGGCTTTTTGCTTTACTTTGCAAATTTTTTTAGTGTGTTTTCAACTTCTGGTTTGAAGATTTAACCTCTGAGTATAATTCTGAAAGAAGAAAAAAAAATGCCATTTAACAAAATGCCATTTCTGCTCTGACAGAAGAAAAAAAAAATGCCTTACTTTTATCTGGCATCGATATAGCCAGCTATATTGGTATCCTGTTTTCAATGTGTAATAACCTCATCCAATAAGTCTCTCATTCAACGCACATTTCCTGAATGTCATCTAGTGTCTTATGCGTGCCATTATTCATGAAACCAAGCATAATGTGACCCCTATCCTACTACTCCAAGGCTAAAGTCTTTCCTGAGAGTCTTGATATTTTCAGAAATGCATAATGTCTTCTTGCCAGCTACTTCAAGCATCGTTCCCCTGGTGTGAGTTGAAGAAACTTTCAATCAATCTCCATCTCCCCTACTCTGAGTGTCAGAATGAATAAAGCACGAGGGAATAAATAAGAGAAACGGTGTTGAAATCTGGGACTCCAAAATGAGAGAACGGAAGCAGTGACATAGGTAATTCAGTCACTGCCTCCCTTCCCTGTTGCGTACCCACAGGATCTAGAAGCTCTCTACAGGCTTGAGAATTCCTATCTTAAAAGTGGTCCAATAAAATCATTCTCACTCAATGAACTGCAGGCAAAGCACGCTGCTGGTGAAGAAGTAGAATATCTGACAGCTTTACATTTGTCAGGGAAGAAAAGTGTAGAAGCACTAAATCTTCTGTGATTCCCATAAGATCTTCAAATTTTTGATGAAACTACTTTAGCTACATGAAAATGTTGCTTCTGATAGCTGATTAGATGTCCATGAGTGATACTTTGATGGTAAGCCATACCATCCATCAATAATGTACATAGCACTCAGTTCCTAAGACCATTTCCCTCGTGGCATAAGGATTTTTCTGAAGTGATTCCATGGTTCTCATTATCATTCTCTTTTATGACCTATGACCTTAACGAACATCAGTGTCTACCGATAGTATGGTGGCTATTGTAAAATGCCTTATGTACTCTAGCACCTAAATTGAGATAAATGTTTCATTTTGGAGGCTCTACTTACTACCCTGCAATGGATATTTAATAAATGCCTAAAGAAGATTCTAGTCTGAAAAACTCAGACTTTGAGAATGAGAAATAGTTTATAATTGTTTATGCCACATTAAGCACGAGCCTAATAAGACTGGTTTTAAAATACAAAATATTTTGTCTTAGAGGTAAAATATAAAAATTCCTGGGTAGCTTCATAAATACATTATTAATTTGGTTATATTTTCTCTGTGTTCCTGAGGTATGCTACTTAATCATAAAATAGGTCTTCACTTTTTAAAGAAGGTATAATTTTTAATATTTTAAGAAATGCCAAGTTCAATAAAGGCAATGTTTGTGCATTTGCCTCATTTATACTGAAGATTGTAACAACTTATGGTGACTTAGAAAGGTCTCTTCAAGAGACATATGCAATTATTTTCAGGATTAAGTAAGGAATCCCCAACTATATTCTCCCTTGTAACCAGGATGACAAAAGTATTTAGCTTGAAGTTTTGAGACCCTATTGATCCAAAAATCAATAGTGACATCTTTAAAAAGTATGCATCTCAGAGGCATAAATTTTAAAAGTTTAAGGAAATATGACCTGAAAATACTTGACACATATTTTTTCCCTTCTCAAAGGCTGAGTGTGCTATACATATATGAACAATTAAATAAATTTAAAGCAGTTATTAATTCAGAATCAATGGAAGCTCTGAAATTGCACAACAAAGTATGAGACTGTGTATGTGTTAAGTAGAGGAAGAAAAAAATTAAAAAACACCTGTATAGTGAGTAATTTCTATATGTCAGACCACGATCAAGGCACTGGAAATATAATGTGAATAAGACAGGGATTTCTGGCCTCAAGTAGCTTATATTCTTGTCAAGGAATATAGGTAGTAAAACATATACACAAATAAATTTCAGAAATATATCCCACATTTAGAATATAGGATTCCCACAATTTAAGTTCGAAAAAATAAGGCCTCAAAATCAGAGATGGCCAAAAACAAGCCATGCAGACCACTGGGTGAGCAGTAAAGATAGACCACAGTTTTAGGACACCAAAACCTCAGCTTTTAGAATGATTAGATTCAATATACAGGCATCCCTCATTTTATTGCACTTTGCTTTATTGCCCTTTGAAGATACTGCATTTTTTACAAACTGAAGGTTTGTGGCAACCCTGTGTCGAGCAAGTCTCTCAGTGCCGTTGCTCATTTTGTGTCCCTGTGTCCCATTTTAATAACTCCCTCAAAATTTTAAACTTTTTTATTCTTATTGTTATGGTGATCTGTGGTCAGTGAACTTTGATGTTACTATTGTACTTATTTGGGAGCCTCACAAACTGCATCCATATAAGGCGGCAAAATTCATCCATAAATATGTGTATTCTGACTGCTTCATAGACCAGCCATTCCCCCATCTCTCTCCCTCTCAGGCGTCCCTATTTTCCAAGACACAACAATATTGAAATCAGACTAATAAATAACTCTAAAATTGCCTGTAAATGTCCAATTTAAACAAAGAGTTAATCAAGTCAGCAAACTTTGTTGTCTTATTTTAAGAAATTGCCACAGTCACCCCAACCTTCAGCAACCACCACCCTGGTTAGTCAACAGCCATCAACATCAAGGCAAGACCCTCCACCAGCCAAAATATTACAACTCACTTCAGGCTTGGATGGTAGTTAACATTTTTTTTAGCAATAAAGTTTTTTTAAAGATTTTGTATTGATTTTTTTAGAGAGAGAGGGATAGGAAGAGAGAGAGAGAGAGAAAGAGAGAAAGAGAGAGAGAGAGAGAGAGAGAGAGAGAGAGATGAAAGCCAAAAGCCAATGGGCTGCCTTCTTCACACCCCTTACCTGGGATCAAGCCCACAACCCACACATGTGCCCTGACCAGGAATCCAACCAACAACATTTCAGTACACAAGACACCACCATGCTGGCCAGTATTTTTTAATCAAGGTATATACAT
Source organism: Myotis brandtii (assembly GCF_000412655.1). Taxonomy (NCBI): domain Eukaryota; kingdom Metazoa; phylum Chordata; class Mammalia; order Chiroptera; family Vespertilionidae; genus Myotis; species Myotis brandtii. The sequence continues at coordinate 1,329,071 of NW_005358943.1, read as the reverse complement.
TGTATTTTTAGACATAATGCTATTGCACACTTAATAGACTCAGTATAATGTAAACATAACTTTTATATGCACTGGGAAACCAAAAAAGTTGTGTGACTCACTTTTTTGTGATACTTGCTTTATTGCAGTGGCCTAGAACTAAAATTGTAATATCTTTGAGGTATACCTGTATAAAAGAATGTGTATAATATATTACAATCTGTTTTAATATATGATCAAAGAAGAAGGAACAGCCGAAACCGGTTTGGCTCAGTGGATAGAGCGTCGGCCTGTGGACTGAGGGGTCCCGGGTTCGATTCCAGTCAAGGGCATGTACCTGGGTTGCGGGCACATCCCCAGTAGTGGGTGTGCAGGAGGCAGCTAATCGGTGTTTCTCTCTCATCGATGTTTCTAATTCTCTATCCCTCTCCCTTCCTCTCTGTAAAAAATCAATAAAATATATTTTTAAAAAAAAGGAAGAAGGAACAGTCAGAAATCTTCATGAAGAATTAAGGAAGAATCAACATTTAAAAATAAAATTGGGCCCAGCTGTGGTGGTTCAGTGGATTAAGCATTGTCCCATGGACCAAGAGGTCCTGGGTTGGATTCCCAGTCAGGGCACATGCCTGGGTTGCAGGCTTGATTCCCAGTAGAGGTGTGCAGAAGGCAATCAATCAATGAGTCTCTCTCATCATTGATGTTTCTATCTCTCTCCCCCTCTCCCTTCCTCTCTGAAATCAATAAAAATATTTGAAAAAAATAAAAATAAAATAAAATTGGGTAAAGATGGATTCTCAATGAATGAATGAGACACCAGAACAGAGAGAGTTAGTAAACTGGGAGATAAGTTGGAGAACATTACCTAGAGTGCAGCACAGAGAGAAAATAAGGGCTGTATGAAAGAACAGAGAAAGTGAGAGATTCTAGCACATATCCAATTGAGTGCCAGAAGGAGATAAAATTTTAAAATGCAGAAGGGATAGTTTTAAAGAGACAATCACTAAAAAAATTCAGAATTGATAAAAGATGTGCATATGAAATTAGGATTTCCACATAAACCAAGCAGGAAAAATAGGTGAGGTTCACATGTGAGCTTTTTTAAAAATAGGCTGCAAAATATTGAAGATAAGAAAAGAAACTCTGAAGTAGAAAGAGAGAACAGACCGGTCATTTCCCAAGAATGGTAATTACACTGATAACCAACCTCTTAATGGCAACAATGGAAGCCAAAGACTGAGTGAGCATTACTATCTTCAAAGTCCTGAGAGAATGTAACTGTCAATCTAGAATTGTAAATCCAGCAAAACTATCATTTCAAGATGAGAGTAAAATGAAGACCCCGCGGTTTTTTTAGCAACAACGCAAACAACTAAACCAAAGGCTCTTTTCAGAGCCACCCACCTTCTCTCTGAAAGGGCTTGCAGTTTCCCGACTTCAGCAGCTAATTGAAATCATGCTTGCAGCAATTCCTAGCCACTTAAAAGTTACAATAAAAACCAAGTCAACATAAAAAAATAATAATAACTGATATAGTGTGATAACCATCTTTTTAAAATATAGACAAAAGTATCTTAACACTGAAAAAAAGAAAGTTTCCAAAGAAAAAAATCTTAAAACAGTTCAGAGAAGTTCATCCTTGTTTCCCTAACTATTCCTTCCTTCCTTCATTGGCAATATTTGATTTGTAGTTCCATCATTTCTATTTGATACTCAAAAAATGAGGTTTCAGAAGTGGAAGGTTATATCCATGTTTCATTGTATTGCACACAAAAAAGCACTTAACTTTGAGGTATTTGCATCCAGAACAATTTTACGAACCATCAGAAATCTAACCTCTGTTAATGGGCATGGACAAGAGTCTCCTGCAGCATTCAGAAACCAGCTAAAGGCAAAGCCTTTCTTCTGATTAAAGGAGAGTTTCTGGTCAATTATCATGTCAAGAGAGATATTTGGGGGCCAATGGTACTTCAACTTCTTGTATGAAGTGCCAGCTAGTACCCCCAATATGTGCAGCCATGTGGAAGGCAAATGGGTTTCAGTGGCAGGTATTTCTGAGCTGTGATACTTTGAGCAAGTCGCTTAACATCTCTGTTCTTTGGTTTCTTATTAAAACAAGGAGAGTAACACTCACTGTTTCGGATTGTTCAAAGGATTATATTCAATGATGTGATGATTCAGAATCTGCAGAATGAGCAGGGTGAGGCCAGAATTCTAACACAGGAACCACAAAGACAGTCGGCTTCCTTTCAACGGTGACCAGCAGGTCAAGGTGTGAAGGGAGAGCTCCCATTCCCTGCTCAGCTGGGCTACTGTTGTAATAAAAAAAAGCTCAATTTCTATATTTCTCTGAAAGCATCTGTGATCACAGAGCATCAGGCTAGAAAAGCAGTGTAAGAAAGTGATGCAGGGGATCTGGCCCCTTCACAGAGCAGCTCAGACCAGGCTAAATGCAAATGGAAGGCAAACTCTTTCCAGCTGATTGGAATTTTTTTCAGTGTTGCTGTTGAAAAAAACAAACCCACAAGGTTATTCTCCCTCTCCAGCCATTAAAGTGTGCTTCCTCCGAAAGGAAAGTCTCCCATTGTTTGGCTCACAGAAAATGTCACAGTTCTGTACTTAATCTTTCTATACAAAATCTGTGGCTTTCTTAAACAGCTAACTCTCAATGTGGATCGAAGCTGCAAAGGCGGCCGTGGAATATTTCTATGAAATTGCCTGGGAAATGGATCAGTGGGTTTCGCTGCACAACAGTAAAACTTGCCGCCACCTATCAGGAGGGAACATTGGCCAATTATGGTCCTCAAACGAGCTGCCCACCGCTCCTTCTCCATTTCTTAAGCAAACTTCCTTTCCAGTTTATTTTCCATAATGTGACAATTCTAGGCCACCACCAGCTGCCTTCGTTCAGACCACATTTGTTGAAAAAGGTGCAATTGAACTTTGCAAATGGAAAAATGGAGAGAGATCAACTATCATCTGAGTCCACGTAAGAAAGAAACAGGCTATTTTTTGCTTCTAAAAGCTTTTTCAAAAATAAAATAAAAACTTCATTTCTAGAAGCTGTTCTGTTGCTTCCTAAGCCAGTTGGCTGGCACAGGTAAAGGCAACTGAAGGTGAGGCCCATGCCAGAGGTAGTTTGAGGGATAAAAAGGAACCCATGGATTTACTCAGGGCTGTCTCCAACCACCCCCCCCCCCCCACCCCTTCCCCAATCCTCTCAGTCTCTCCAGCCAAAGCTGAGGAAAGGTTTTGCAATCACCATAGTGATCCAGGCAAAAACAAGCATTGCTGTCTATTTATGCATGATTTCTGCTAGGCAGGCCTGTACTGTTAGAGTCAAAAATAGACGAAAACTTCACAAAAATATAGACAATGTAAAACTGGCTATCTGGCAGCCCCGGTGCCTAGAAATGCCAATTTGTGTGTTCTTCCAGATAAGGTGACAAATTTGCAGTTTTTTAAGTCAGTTTCAGAGAAATACAAATTAAGGATGATCTCCTTGGGCAAGTTCTGCTGTGGCAGACTCCCCCAATTACAGGAATAACCCAGGAGGTGGCCACGAGAATCAGTAAGAGTCATCATCCTATGAAAGGAGACCTCCAACTCCGGAAGGGATTCACTGGGTGGACAGCCAAGTGCCCCTCAACAGCATCACATCGGTCCCCCATTTCCTTCTTACATGTGTTCCCACCATCACGTGCCACAAAGTAACCAAGGCAGTTCAGGGAAAAAACATTTCTTCAATTGACACACAAACAAACAACAAATGTCCTAAGTACATTATGATAGTATTACCCAAACTGGTATATGAGGAGATTTCAAGTCCGACACAAATTAACTTCTTTGGAAATTTTACATATATATTTCTTAAATACAGCACATAGAACCTATGATGTCCCCAGTTCTAATTGTTTAGAACAAGCTGAAATTTATCTAGAATTTCTAAATGAGTTTATTCACAGAAACAGTAAGTAAGTAGTAGGACAAGTGTTCAACGTAAGCAGCAAAAGTGTGAGGTTGGTACACATGGGAGAGGTTTGGGAAGTGGCAATAAGAAGCTAATATCATGAGGAGACTTGTCCATTTCTAGGCAAGCCACAGGGTCCTGGCCCATGGAAGATGCTCCTTGGTTTTCCTGTCCCACTAAGTTTGCCCTGAGTATTTTTATGGGTGTATAGACCTTGTTTCCTCCGCTGCCCGTGGACTGTGGGAAGATGTGCCTCATTGCCTGGGAACCCACCAGTGGAGGCTGCCACTCATCAGGGAATGAGGGAGATGTCCCTTCGCCATCGGCAAGGATGCCACTGCATTTGTCTGAAGGAAATACATGCTAGCCTCGATGATTTAAGCAGTCCTTTACCAATGGGGCTCCTGCAAAGATTTCAAAGCTTCTGAGGATGTTTGGGTGGGGTAAGAGGAAGTGAGGGAAGAGCCCTGAGTCAGACACTAAGCCCTTGGCTCATTTTTCTGGTTCTCTCATCCTATGTGAGGAACCAGGCCTTCCAAGGTCTCAGCCCCTTAACTCTCCCTCCCAACAACCCTGCCCCAATTGAGTGTTCCCCGCTACATCCTCCCACCCTACCCCCCTTCCAAACACAGACACGCCTGTCTTCTTACACAGGTCTGACTGACAATGTAGAAAGCCTAGACCGTGAGGGGTAGAGGGGCTCAAGGGGAAAAGTTCTCAGATACCAACCCCCACTCCCCATTTACTAAAATTGTGTCACAAATTTTGTTCTGGGATTCCTTTCCATCAAAGCATAAAGCGGGGGAGAAATCATTGTGGTTCCTCAGAGGAAGGCTCTCCTAGGACTTCATTTAGAGTCGCCTTCCTACAGAGAAGACCAGCAACATGCCCTGCAAAGAAGGCCATGTGGTTTCCCCTGGGCTGTTGCTCACAGAGGTCGTCTGGGTATCTGCGGAGTGCCTCCACACCTTCCTGCAAGTATGTGCTCTCTGTCTGGCCCCTCTTCCTAGACTGTATTTTCATGAGGGCAGGTCATGTGTCTCAGAGATTTTTCTGCCTTCAATGCCAAGAACAATCCAAGGCTTGAAAAGTGTTTGCTAAGTGAGTAATCACAAGGAATGTCTGGAGATGAAGGAACTGAAATGCTGTGCTGAAATAAGAAATAAATTTTTCAAATCAAGAACTGTATCATTTTTGCCTAGAAATCAGCTGTGGAGCAGTAAACAGCAGACAGGGCTGTGGTACCCAAGGTGTCCAGATGAATGTATATGTCAATCAAAGTTGTCACCTGTTTGTTCAGCTTTCCTCTGTGTTTCCTCTGTACAGACTCAGCTTCCACAGTTTCCATGTGAAGGTATTTAACCCTCCGCTTCATTTTGGATACAATACAGGCACAGGAGCCTATAGGGAAAAAAGAAATTAAACCACAAGGCAGAGTGACCTAGATTACTTTTTACCTAGATTATAAATTTGGGTCCCTCAGGGCCTGCACTCTATCTGGGCCATTTGGTTTGAGTGACAAGTATGCCAATGAATGGTACTAGATTGTTTTTAATTAGTGGGTGTATATCACAATAAATCAGTTTTTTTTTTAAAAAAAAAAAAGAGGCTCTGGAGAAGGGGGATTTAGAATATAGTCTGCTTAGTGACATGTACTAAAAAAAACACACATACACAAAAAAAAACAGGTGTTTGCTATAAATGGAGATGCTGTTGCATAAGGCTTTGTGTGGACAAAAACATAAAAGGTGGTAGAATCTTCTTTCCCTTCCCCCAGTGTACATGCAGAGACAAGTTCCTACTTGAGTTGTCTGTATTACTTAGCTAGGGTTTCCATAACAAATACCCAGGGCTGCAACCCGAGGAAATCATCTTGTCACTGTTCTGGGTGCTGAAAGTTCACCATCAAAGGTGCCAGCAGGGTTGGTTTCTTCTGAGGCTTCTCCCCTTGACTTGCAGACAGTGGCCTTCTCACTGTGTCCTCGCACACTCTTTACTCTGTACACACCCCTTGTATCTCTATCTGTGTATCCAAATTTCCTCTTCTTTTATTTTTTTAACTAGGATCCCTTTGCCTGGCCTGCGAGGATCAGGCCGAAACCGGCATTCTGACATCCCCTCAGGGGTCCCGGACTGTGAGAGGGCACTCTGCAAAGTTGCTGTCGCTTGGCAGCTCCTGCGTTGAGCATCTGCCCCCTGGTGGTCAGCTGGTCGCTTAGGCTTTTATATATATACTAGAGGCCTGGTGCACAAAAATTTGTGCACTCGGGGGGGCGGTGGGAGGGGGTTCCCCCAGCCCGGCCTGTGCCCTCTCGCAGTCTGGGACCCCTCGGGAGATAACAACCTGCTGGCTTAGGCCTGCTCCCGGGTGGCAGAGGGCAGGCCCAATCCCTAGGTGCAGCCCCTGGTCAGGCTCAGAGCAGGGCCGATTGGGGAGTTGGGGCGCCGCCCCCTGTCATGCACAGAGCAGGGCGGAT
>NW_005358943.1:1317642-1321132 GCF_000412655.1 Myotis brandtii | reverse complement strand
CAGACATCCCTCTGGCAGCCCGGCAGCCCTCGGGGGATGTCCACTTGCCAGCAGGGAGCAGGCCTAAGCTGCAGTTGGACATCCTTAGCGCTGCTGCGGAGGCAGGAGAGGCTCCCACCACCACCGCTGTACTGGCAGCCATCAGCCTGGCTTGTGGCTGAGCAGAGCTCCCCCATGTGGGAGCGCACTGACCACCAGAGGGCAGCTCCTGCATTGAGTGTCTGCCCCCTGGTGGTCAGTGTGTGTCATAGTGACCAGTCATTCCCAGTCTTTCTGCTGTTAGGGTCAGTTTGCATATTACCCTTTTACTATATAGGATAGAGGCCTGGTGCACGGGTTGGGGCCAGCTGGTTTGCCCTGAAGGGTGTCCCGGATCAGGGTGGGGGTCCCCACTGGAGTGCCTGGCCAGCCTGGATGAGGGGTTGATGGCTGTTTTTAGGCTGGCCAGTGACTGAAGCTCCCAGCCTCTCCTTTTTTTCTTTTTCTTTTTTATTCTGGGATTTATTTACCTTCTATAATTGAAACTTTGTTGCTGTCCTGCTCGCTCTAGCTCTGAGGCCACAGCCTGCTGAAAGCAGGTATCTGGGGTTTGTTTAACTTCTATAATTGAAACTTTGTTGCTTTCAGAGCTCAGAGCCGGGCCGCAGCAGGTGGAGAACTTTGGCTTCCTCCATCACTGGAGCAAGCAAGCCTCCTGCTCACTTCAGCTGCATGGCTGCCTGCCGCCATCTCGGTTGGCGGTTAATTTGCATATTGCCCTGATTAGCCAATGGGAAGTGTAGCAAAGGTGTGGTCAATTACCCTTTTTGTCTTTTATTAGATAGGATATATAAATTTTTATTGATTTCAGAGAGGAAGGGAGAGAGAGAGATAGAAACATCAATGATGGGAGAGAATCATTGATCAACTGCCTCCTGCACACCCCACTCTGGGGATCAAGCCCACAACACGGGCATGTACCCTGACTGGGAATTGAACCGTGACCTCCTCATTCATAGGTTGACACCAGCCGGGCATAAATTTCCTCTTCTTACAGGGTCACCAATAAGATTAGAGGAGAAACTACTCTAACAGCCCCATTTTAACTTAATCACCTCTTTAAAAGTTCTCCGTCAAACGGAGTCACATTCTGAGTTACTGGGGGTTAACACAACTTTTTTTTCTTGTTTTTGTGTTTTTTTTAAGGGACAATTCAGCCCATAACGTGAGAGCAATTTATTCTTTAAATTTAAAAGCCATGCCCTAGCGGGTTTGTCTCAGTGGATAGAGTGTCAGCCTGTGGACTAAAGGGTACTGGGATTGATTCTGGTCAAAGGCACATGCCTGGGTTGCAGGCTCAATCCCCAGTGGGGGGCATGCAGGACACAGCCAATCAGTGATTCTCTCTCATCACTGATGTTTCTATCTCTCTCTCCCTCTCCCTTTCTCTCTGAAATCAATAAAAACAATATCTAAATAAATAAATGTATGTAAAAGCCATTGTGCCATTCTAATCAGTAACTGGCTTTACTTCTTCTGCTAAGGTATTTTAGGGTGATATTGAGATGAAGGGAGGAACTGAGCAGAACAATGAGGAACTTAAGGATCATTCCCCAAGGAGGTAGAGAAGGTTGCAGACTGAGGATCAAGAGTTTAGATTATAGTTTTGTTTTGTTTTGTTTTGTTTTTTAATGCATCTGAAGTTCAAACTAGACCTAGGGCAACAAACAATTCAAAGGCTTTCCAGTCCTAACAGACAACATCAATATGGGCTGCAGCCTCATATAAAATGAAAGGGCAAATGGAGGAGAGGGGCAGCAGCAAACTGGAGAGTGTACGTTAAAAAGATCATCAAACTCAACTTATTTCAAATGCATCAAACAGTGTATGAGCCCTGAACTAGACACTGAAGAACCCCATCACGATTCACACAAAAACGTTTTCTAAGCAGATGTCCTCCCCATATGCCCGTGACATTCGTCCTGTTTCTCCTTGCTTTTCTCCCATCCTGTCCAGATAAGTCTTTTGATTTGGTGGCAGCCAGGGCTTCAAGCGACTGACCTAAACCTGGAATGTTCTAGTTGCCAACCGCTCTGTTCCCAATCAGGGCCAGCCACAAGGATGGTTACACTCTTACAAGCAGGTTCTTGCTTCCTTTCCATTCACTTTGGGCTTGGTTGTCATATCGAGGGCACCATTCTTGGAGCCTGGATGAAACTGCAGGACCAGAAAAGTAGAGCATATGCAAACCAGCAGGTCCATGAAGCACTGAGTCAGAACCAGATGAGCGGTAGAACTAAAAGATGCAGGAGTGCTAAGAAGAGCACGTGTTCACACATTTGGAGTCTAAGCCAGGGGTTCCCAACAGAGAGTAGTAAGCAAACAAGGGGATGTTTTAGATTTAGGAACCCTTTTTAGAATACACAGTCCTACTACCCAAACCCCCACTGAATTTTTATCACAGATTAGCAGCCAATAGAGTCGCAGGGACCAAAGGAATCAGACTGAAGTATCTGCTAGAGCAATGTGTTGTTTAGTCATAGCTGCTTTATAATCTTCTTAGTCTGACAGTATTGGGGACAAAATTTATTGCCCTATCCTTAGGTTTCCGTTTTAAGAGGAGAGCTCCCTCAGTATTACTCCTGCCCTTTCTTCACTCTTTTAATCACTCCCCCTCAAGGGAGCTAGAAAGAGTCATCATATGGGTGAACTGGGGAATAATAAACTGGGCGTGCTTAGCCCAACTCTGCCTTTCTTCCTTTTTAGGAAGCAGCTTGCCCAGAGGCAGCAGAGATTCCCAGTAGTGGGGGTGGAGGCAGTCTGTCCGCCTTGGTCTAACACTGCATGTGCCTGTCGGCGTAAGCCTGCCTGATTCTGGGTTCAGCGCTAGCAAGCTCACTTTGCTAACAGAACTGAATCCACGTCCTCTAAGTCACTGTCAATACTGAAGGTAATATGTTGTCCGCCATCTGTCATTCTTTTCTTTTATTTATCATTTTGTTCAGAGCCTGAGGATACAAAACTCCCTAACAGTGAAATCTAATCTGGAGTCTCTTGTGTAGTAATAACGACAAAATGCAAGATTGTGAGAGACCAGAGTATGAGGAATAGATGTAGTGCTGTTTCATAACAGGTCATTTCCCTAATGCTGATATGAGTAAACACGAAGGTAAATACACACACTCACACAGACACACACGCACATGCTTACATGCATAGCACCTTCCATAGCGAAACAGAGCCTATAAGATTGCAAGGTCCAAAATTAGTAGTTCTGTACACTCACATCTTCTCAATACAATCAATTAATTCTGTAATACTTATCTGAATAACAAATATCTCTGAAATTCGTTTCAAATTACAGACATAAACTCATTTGAAAAGTCATCCTCAGAGACCAAACATAAAGCTTTTTCCTACATCCTTTTTTTTATTTTACTTTCTTTATTTTAAAATGTTTTTATTTTTTTATTTTCTTTATTGATTAAGGTATTACATATGTGTCCTTATC
>NW_005358943.1:1296734-1317185 GCF_000412655.1 Myotis brandtii | reverse complement strand
ACCCCCGATCATGCCCTCAACCCCCTGGTGTCTGTGTCCATTGGTTATGCTTATATGCATGCATACAAGTCTTTGGTTGATCTCTTCCCCTTACCTACATCCTTTGAAAGTGTTGCAAATGTACAGACTGACAGCTATCAGAGGAGAGGAGGTTTGGGAGCAGGATGAAAGAAGGTGAAGAGATTAAACAACATATACATATATATACTCATATCAGCATATATATATAATATATATATAATACATAGACACAGACAACAGTGTGGGGATAGCCGGAAGGAAAGGGGGGTGAGGGTATGTGGAGGTGGGCAAAGGTGGGGGAGGAAATGAGGACAGAAAGAGACTTTGCTTGGGACAAGGGCACATGATGCAGTGTACAGATAATGTTTTACTGAGTCATGCACTTAAAACCTGTATCATTTTGTGAACCAATGTCACCCCAATAAATTCAATTTTTAAAAGTGTTCCAAAGGTTATGAAAACCCATCAAAATTTTCTTAAGTTAGTATGGAGCAAACAAATGTGAAATTTCTAAGAAATCTATTTGAAACAGTAACCTTCTTGGTTTGGACAACAGATTGGATATGTATTACTGTTTTCTAAAGGGCAGAGTAATTGAGAAAGGCACTTATTTGCAAAGAAATTTGCAGGAAGTTTGGTAGACAGAAGTGAAGCAAAGCAGTCAGACACAGTGGCAGATGTAGAGAAGTCTAGAGAGCTCTGGGGTCCTGACTCCTGCCCTGCGCCTTACTGGGGGCCCCAACACAACCACCAAATGCTTCACTGCAGTTCCATTGGAAGGAACAGCTTTCACAGATGTCTCCATGAGCTACCCTTTCACAGTTCCATTCCAGGGACCAGACAGCATTTAGGATTCTCCTACAAAATCAAACTTGGGCCCTGGCTGGATTTGCTCAGTGGTTAGAGCATCGGCCTGCAGACTGAAGGGTCAGGGGTTTGATTCCAGTCTAGGGCACGTACCTCGGTTGCAGGCTCAGTCCCCCGCCCCAATCAGGGCACATGCGGGAAGCGACCAATCGATGTGTCTCTCTCACATAGATGTTTCTCTCTCTGTGTCTTTCCCCCACCCTTCCATTCTCTCTTAAAAAAATCAATGGAAAAAATATCCTCAGGTGAGGATTAACAAAAAAAAACAAAATCAAACTCGTTCTAAACTATTTGGTCTTTGAACCCCTTTGTACTCTTATGGAAGACCCCAAAGAGTTTCAGTATATATGGATTATGTCTATTAATATTATTAATTAAAACTGACAAATTTTTTAACAAGATATACACACACATTCCATTTCAATGTATGATCTCAAGTCATGTAACCTCTGAAATTTTACTCATGAGAAACTAAAAGAGAAAATATGTCTTGATATCCTTATTAAAACATGTTTGACCTTGTAGACTTCCCAAAAGGGTCTTTGAGATCCCTGAAAAGGTCTCAAGGATGCTTATGTGTTCCCCAGACACCACTTTGAGAACCCCTATTTCAGGCTCTTGTGATTTGTAACTTTTTCTGATCTTTTGATTCTTCTCCTCCATCTCTTCACTCCTCTACCTATCTCACATTTGTGTGAGTTCTAATTTCTATAGAAACACTCTTATTTCCTTGATACTTCTATTAGTTTTATAGGCTCCCATAACAAAATATCACAGACTGGGTGGCTTCAAAAAAGAATTTTTTTCTCCAAGTTCTGGAGGCTAGAAGTCCAAGATCAAGGTGCCAGCAGGATTGGTTTCCATTGAGGCCTCTCTCCTCGACTTGTAGGTGGCTGTCCTGTTGCTGACTCTTCCCATGGTCTTTTCTCTGGGCATGAGCATCCTTGGTATCTCTCTTGTGTGTCCAAATTTATCTTCTTATCAGGACACCAGCCATGTTGGATTGGGGCCCACCAGAATGGCCTCGTTTTAACCTAATCGCCTCTTTAAAGGCCCTATCTCTAAAAACAGTCCCTTGCAAGGTATGAGGGGTTAGGACTTCAACATATGAATTGGGGAGGGACACAATTGACTCATAACACTATTTTTGGTCACTCTGTTTTCCTGTCTACATCCTGATTGATACATTGTTGAAATAGTTGGCCATATTCATAAACTATTTTATACGAACAGATGGAATGAATGCTGCAAGTCAAGATTGGTGGTCTATAGCAAGCATGTTATGGTCATACAGGGTTTTTTTAATGAATGTGGTCACTAGTCTTTAATAACGGTTCTCAATGAATCATGCTTCCTTATATTTCTTCCCTTGTGTAGTCCCCTTCCACAATAAAATTAGACTGGTTCTCAGGTTCATTTTAACCAAAAAATACAGCAGAATGATATAGCCTTAAGAATACTAAGCAATTTCTACTTTTAAATATTTAGGAGCCATAAGCCTCTGAGTAAGTCCAGCTATCCTGCTGGAGCTGCCACCTAAAGAGCCTATACACAGAGACCACATGGAGAAGAAGAGACTCTGACTCTACCTGGAGAAAGAGATGCTCAGTCATCCCAACATCCCAGCTGACACCAGCCTTCCAGCCATCACCACCACAGTGTCCCTGCTGTCCGAGCGCCCTACTGGATGTTCCAGTTCAATTAAGTCCCCAGATGACTACAGTTCTAGCCAAGATCACACAGAGAGAAAGAACTGCCCAGTTAAATCTACTAAGTGTGCAGAGACAACAACATGGCTGTTGTTTATTCTGCAGCCATAAATAATCAAAACAATATTGGACTCTTCCAATATTGGACTCATCCCCAAATTTTAAGAGAACCTCTGATACTCGTTGAAAAAAATAACTGATAGCATTTTCATCCACTGACATGTAGCAAAGCCAAGTGTGTTTTTGTGGACAGCTTTAAACAAAATCTATCAATGCACAAGTGTGTATTTGTGCATTCATTCCATACGGACATAGTGAAAATATTCAGAAAAGGGAAGTACTTGAGTTTATCTCTGTAGCACTCCTTTTGCTTTCCCTACTATTCCATGGTATGAAAAAGGAATAGTGTTTCTTTTTATCCTATTTGATCAAAATGCATTTCCATTATTTAATGAGTTATTAGCTAGCGAAATGGTTAATTTCAACTTATTCAGTACAATCTAACTACAGTATAATATTTAGTTTAGGAATAAAGGGAATGACTTCAGTAAAATGTGGGAGCCAGGTTTTATAGTATACTGAATTCTCATACCCAAGTCTCAACACCCTCATTTAGTAAATCTGTTTTCTATAAATTGCTCCTAAATTCACTTTTTATACCCTCAATCCCCCTGTAAGATAATAATTTCCAGAAATAATAAATAAGGAAGATTAATCAGAATCTAACTTAGAACTCATTCTCTTCTCTCCACAAATAAATTTCTTCTCAAACATTTTAAAATTCAAAAGATGAAGTGATATGGAAGCCATGATCAAACATCAACCCTGAAGGTTATAAGAAATATTTTGTTCATGTTATTAAATTGTGGATTATTGTTTCTCTGCATATTTATTTACCAATGAGCCAAAGGTTAATTTTCTCCATCTTCAAATTAAATGAATTTATAATTAGAGCTTTTGTTTAATTTACTTTAAAGATCATTCCTGTTTATGTGTGGACCGCAATTCTATTTTTAAATGTAATTGCTTCTAAATCCCAGAGGACACCAATGTAGATTTAGACCAATACATTTTAATACCATAATTATGATTAAGCATTAACAATGTAAATTTTTATAAAGGAAGCCAAGTGAAACTTTGTGGCTTCTGATTATACGTTGCTGAGCATTTAGCCTCTAGAAGCCCAAGGACTCCATGCACATGCCACAGCTCCCCCAGCCACATTCATCATGGAGAGGGGTCTAGAATCCATTCTCTTCAATAAACCAGTCTTTCCCAGCAGAGCTCTGAAAGAAAAAATATATACAATCCAAGGTGTTCCTATTTTCATCTCTACATTGGGAACCTCCACAAGGTCATCTCCAACGTTGAGGGGAGACTTTAATTGCAGCCCAGGATATGTCGAGTATGTTGTAGTACTTGGGTCAGCCATGTCCTGAAGCAAAGTGGTTTATCCAAACTTTTCACATCACAAATCCGGCCCTAAACTAGATCACAGGGTGGCTGGCCAGCTGCACATAGTGACCATTTCTAAAGAGTCACTATGTGTCATCCCCGGACAGGAATGAGATGAAGAAACTTGTTTGTACTTGAGCTCTTCTCAGAAAAGGCTGGTTTTAGGCAGAAGAAATAAACTCGGAAGGTGGGAGGTTAGAGGAAGTCAGACAGGGTAATGGTCTGCTGACACCCCCTTCCTTCTAATGAAGCTACATCTAATTGATCACAGATGGGTGTGTGTGTGTGTGTGTGTGTGTGTGTGTGTGTGTGTGTGTGTGTGTTTAGAAGAGGGGAATACAAGTTTTAGGCCAACACTGACTTTCTAGTGATTATTCTCCAAAGCTGGGTATTGCCACAACTGGTTCTCCTTCTTTATCCTTCTCTCGCATCTTATTCAGTAACCCCTCAAAGTAAATATTGAAGAAATATTTAAACAACAGCAATTTGAAGAATCATTAAATTATTATAGCCATCCAAGAAGCCCATTCCTGGCCTGGCTCTACCTTTGCTGTCCTCAACACAGCATGAACAGATTAGGATGAGAAAAGTAGTTCCCTATAAAACATGTGGTATAGATTGAATGTATGTGGCCCCTCCCCCCAAATTCAGTGCTTCAGTCATGAGGGTGGAACCCTTTATGAAAGAAACCCCACGGAGCTCCATATGGACCCTTTCACCATATGAGGACACAGCAAGATGTTGGCAGTCTACAATCCAGCAGAGGGCTCTAACCAGAACCCAACCCTGCTCGCACCCTGATCTTGGATGCCCAGCCTCTAGAACTGTGAGAAATGAATGCCCGTTGTGTATAAGCCTCTAGAACTGTGAGAAATGAATGCCCATTGTGTATAAGCCACCCAGTCTATGGTAGTTTGTTATAGCAGCCTGAATGAACTAAGACCAACATGGCGCCATCCCTGCATCACTTTCCCATGTTAGGCACTCTACAAAACTCTGCTTAAAGGGCTTATACCACATTAAATAAGAACTAAACTAGATTTCCATTTCAAAAGTACTTTTTTGAAAACAGCTATGTGACTAGTACCATGTGAAGTGTTGTGGAGGTTACAATGAGAAATGTATGGCATGGTTCTTCCCATCAAAGAACACAGAGTCTACTTAGCAAAACAAGATTAAATTAATATCTTGGGCCAGCTTATAGAAACTCTGCTCTTATGAATTCTTATAAAATATGGAGTTTATCAAAGCAGAATTATTGTAGGAATGGATCTCCATTTTGTGGGTATTCATGTTCAGGTGTTTGAGATACAGAATTTCTCATATCCATATCTAGTGACTATATGGCCAAATTGTAAAGGTACAGAATTCAAGGTAGGTAGCAGCAGGCAAATTTTAGCTGCAGAGATGGAGGAAAGAGTCTGCGCACACAGATGCAAAATGGAGAGGAGGGAAGATTCCCTCAGAAACTTAATCATGCTGGACCCCCTACCTGGATAATTCAGGGGGAAATGAGAACACTGTTTCTGCAATTTTGTCTATTTTAGACAAATTAGCAGGATAATCATCTTGACTCCCTTCTTCCCCCAGTGGGTGGAGACACAGCTGGGCTACATGTAGAGTCCAAGCCAAGCTTGATCCAAATGAAGGGTGAATTGCAGTAGGGTTGCAAAAATAAACCCCTACTTTCTGCATCTGCTCTTCTTGTAATCTGAATTTCTAAAAGACTTTTTTCTCTGGGCAAGGTTATAATTAACACTTATCAAATCATCCTGCCCGTTTCCCCATAGACAATTGCACTCTGTATTGTGTTGCTTACTAATTTGTCCAGTTGCCTTTAACATTTTCTCAAGACCTACTTTTGGATGTTTCTTGAACAGATCCATGGCCTTCACAGCCAAAGCTTTATTTCTGGTTGGGCACAGTATTTCCCTTCATATGCATGACTCTACTATAATCTAAAGAGTTTACTCTCCTCATTTATTCATTCATTCAACCACATTTGTTTAAAAAAATTATTTTATGATTTTGTGACGAATGATAGAGTGAATCTCTCCCCTTAGTTCTGGAACCAACATGGATACAGGGTCTACCAGACAAGACTAGCATCAAGAAAACATGAAATTCGGAAACATACTTCTGCAATATGTCTTTTTATAATACATTAGCTCCACCTAGTTTAAGGACATATTCAACAAATATTATTCTGGAGACTCACTTTATAATATCAACATGGTTTGGATTTTGAGTTGCCTTAACTTACACTCTGGGGTTGAACTCCATGCAATTCACTTAAATGATGAAATGCTGTAGATATGCATACATGATTCTAAATAAATTTGTACTTGGACACTGATGTTAATTCTTCTGGTGATGTTAATATTTGGCATTTGTTTCTAAATCACCTCCAACATGTGTATATATTTTAAAAAAACCAGGGCTAATTACTCAAAACTACACAAGTAGAGCATTCCAAAATTCCAAAAGTGAGAATGATTTCTGTGGTTTATTGCCAATGTATATACAGTTACTAACAATCCAATATAGCACAATTTTTATATAATTGACTAGCTATAATCTCTGTTGTTTGCTGAATGTCTTTTCCTGATATTCTTCCCCCATGTGTGTTTTGAGCTTTATAATTCTTGTATGTGTATTTCTGAGTGTGCTTAAAGCAGATAGATTTCTCTGTACTTATCAGTGTTTATGCTGTTTTCTAAATTAATATCATCGGTCAATCTGGCATGTTTTTCTAACATTTAAAATTCACTGAAAATTTGAAGGGAAAAATTACTGCATCCATAATTCTAACTAGAGCATATGTTCTAGCCTATGCTAAGCCATTTATCCAGAAGGCTTCAAAATATTTTTTAAAACAATCATCCTCAAGGTCAGCGGTTTTGTATCTAAATAGAATGTTAAAAATTAAAACTTTACAACTCAAGCTAGAAGCTTGACTTTTTACTGTAACTCATCAAACCAAAAATTTATATTTAAAATGTACTCACATTTTCACAACTTTAAAAATTGTATAAATTTTTCCATTTACCTTTATTTCCATGTATTTAAGGACAAAATCTCAAATATATTTCATGTCAATGGTCAAATACTGAGTTTTTAAAAACTAGAAACACTAAAATGTTAGCAGTAGCTATCTTAGAGATTAGTCATTGATGATTTTTATTTTACACTTTTACATACTTTTTAGTGTTTTTTTAATTTTCTACATGAACCTATATTATTTTAAAAATATGTTTTAGGGCATTTGAAGTAACCAAATATTTGTCATCTTATTTAAAAGGAATAAATTAATATTCATATTTTCACATCCCCAAATTCGTACCATCAGGAATTTTAGGAAAATCTAATTTTTCTGGCAATGGTCAACAGACCAATATTTTGCTTAACATAAGTCAATAATTGCATGAAACGTATCAATATAAACTGGAAAATATTATAGTACATGTTGAAACAGTAAAAATCATTTATCAATTCAGTATTCATGATAAGTATACCTTAGTATTTTAAAACCTAAATATGGTACAGAACTAAGACTTTATCTTCTTTCAATTTCTTTTATAAGGTACAATTTTTAATGTAGAATATTTCTCTACTTATAATAAATTATATCAGCACTCTTAACCAGCACTGTTAAAATAGACATGAAAATCACCTATACCCTGAAAAATATATTGTTATTATTATTTTAGTAACTGATGTGATTTTATATAAGGGCCATGAATACTCAGGAAACTGGTGATCTATAAAATTTAGAACGTGTTTGCTATATTCCTAGGAGACTTACAGTCTGGTTAGAAGAGCAGGAGAGACATCATTTCAGAAGATGGAAGTTGAATGAATAAAGGCAATAAGGCCATTACTTTAAATTTGATGGAGGAAATGAGAGCACAAGGAGGAGAGAGATGAGAACACTTGATGGGCAGAAGCAATGGAGTGAAGGGCAATCAAATAAAGGTAAGAGAATGGGAACCATAAACATGTCTTCACTCTGCCAGGCCCAGTCTCCCTAGAGTCCCTTAGAAGCATTTATCATCAATTCCAGTATCAAATCGCAGGCTTAGGATAAAGTGAACATGGGCTGATGGCTTGGATCTTGTGCTTAACACAAGCCTTCATGTGAAGACACTACTCCAAAGAGTTGTTTTGCTTCAAATTTGGCTCCTCTAAAATAGAACTTGGGATTCTATTTTATTCCCCAACTCCCCTGATCCTTTCTGAGCTCTAATTCATGGGTCTCAGGATCATTAAGGTGCACAACTCCTCTGGCTCTGCTTTTGCTGTGGGGATTAAAGCTGACCTTTCTCATAGTTACATTCTACAAAAGCTACATAATTTATCACTTGAAAATCTATTAATAGATGTGATACATAAATGCTATATGTTTTCAACTATTTTTAGGAAGTTTGGTGTTTGGGGCTTATGCAAATTTACTGAGTTAAAACTGTGTGATTGATAAGAGAAAATGTTTATCTTTTTCTGCTTTCAGAGCTTGAAAAAAATGAAGGAGAAATCATTGGAATGAAAATGGATTTGTTTTGTACAATGAAAACGCATATGTGGAAATGATCTATAGGGCATTCAATTCAGCTTCCTGCCAATGTGGAATTGCTTCCTACCATAAAACCTCAGAGCTTGAGCCCAGACTATTTTAAAATATTATTCAGCTGTGACCGAATGTCAAGAAGCTCTTGTATGAGTCCTGGACAATATACTTCAATATAAACTGGTGGCTTGACTACCCTTAACAGTACCATATTGCATATTTGAAAGTTGCTAAGAGAGTAGATCTTAAAAGATCTCATCAGAAGTAAAAAAATAAATTGTAGCTATGTTGGGTGATAAATGTTAACTGCACTTATTGTGGTAATCATTTCGCAATATCTACATATATCAAATCACTGCATTGTACACCTTAAAGTTTACAATGTTATATATCACTTATATCTCAATAAAACTGGAATAAATTAATTAATTAACTGGTGGCCTTCATCTTTTAACTGTACTACCTATACACATCTAAACATATTTTCTGCTTGCAATTGGCTTTAGGCTAGTAAAAACTTGAAATATATGTGTGTGTGTGTGTGTGTGTGTGTGTGTGATAAATCCCTGCCATATTCTGGCTTATTGAACCTGTATTTCAAGATGTAGCCTGTCCCTGGGGGAATATATTAAAAAGACAGGCCTACTATCGACTGTCCTACCTTTTATCCAATAAAGTTAGATAGTCCCACCCTTCCCCAAGCCCTATACTTTGGCTGCCACAACAAAGCAAGCTACAATTATTTTTGTTTTAGAAAATTTCCCTGCCTATGACTTTTGTAAAGGTAACCGCAGCTAATGCAATACTCTATTATATAATTCCCATGTGAACACTGAATGAATGAATGAATGAATGAACTTAAATCTAGTCATGAACCCAAATATGTGGTATCAATAGCCAGCCTAAAGTATCCATCTTTCAATGGATTTCCATAACTCTTAAAATAATAACCAAATCTTCAACTTGGCCTACAAAGTCCTATTAAGTCTGGCCCTGGCTGTTTGTTTAGTCTCATCATATACCATCTGCTAACGTCTGTGCTCCAGCTTTCACAACCCTTCTTTTTCTTTCTCTAACATGTCAAGCTTCCTCCAACCTCAGATTCCTTGCAAATCTAGCAATATTTACTCTGCAGAAACTCTTGGCTCCCCACCCTTTCCCATCATTATTCTGGCCAACTGCAACTCATCTTTCAGCTCTCAACTCAAATGTTGTTTCATTAAGAACACCTTCCTGAGGCCCTCAATAGATTGGTTCTCGCTGATATATGCCTTTCTATTAGCCTGCAATTTTTATCCACAGCACTTATCACTGATTATAATTAGCAATGTCCCTTGTACATAGTAGGCCATCACTAACAACTTTATAAGCTTGAATAAAATGAGCATGTGCCTGTGCAAGACATGAAATTTCTGTTTAACATGGGGCAACCACATTGGTATGAAAAAAATGCTATATTTTTTCTTGTCTTCTATTTTGATTGTCCATATATTTTTATTTAAGTTATGTGCCTGTGCAAGACATGAAATTTCTGTTTAACATGGAGCAACCACATTGGTATGAAAAAAAATGTTATATTTTTTATTTTCTTTTTTTTTTTGATTGTCCAGATATTTTTATTTAAATTATTTACTGTATAAAGTATTACATGTCTCCTTTTTCCCTCCATTGACCTCTCCCCAGCCACTCCCACCCTCCAGGACATGCCCTCACCCTGCTGCTGTCTGTGTCCATTGGTTATGCTTATATGCATGCATACAAGTACTTTTGTTGATCTCTTACCCTCCCTCTCCCCTGCCTTCCCTCTTAGGTTGGACAGTCTGCTGGAAGCTTCTATGACTTCGGCTCTATTTTTGTTTATCAGTTTATGTTGTTCATTATATTCCACAAATGCGTGAAATCATATGATATTTATCTTTCTCCAACTGGCTTATTTCACTTAGCATAATGCTCTCCAGTTCCATCCATGCTGTTGCAAATGGTAAGAGTTCCTTCTTTTTTACAGCAGTGTGGTATTCCATTGGGTAGATGTACCACTGTTTTTTAATCCACTCATCTGTTGATGGGCACTTAGGCTGTTTCCAAATCTTAGCTATTGTAAATCGTGCTGCTATGAACATAGGGGTGCATATATCCTTTCTGATTGGTATTTCTGATTTCTTGGGATATATTCCTAGAAGTGGGATTACCGGCTCAAATGGGAGCTCTATTTTTAATTTTTTGAGGAATCTCCATACTGTTTTCCACATTGGCTGCACCAGTCTGCATTCCCACCAGCAGTGCACCAGGGTTCCTTTTTCTCCACATCCATGCCAGCACTTGTCGTTTGTTGATTTGTTGATGATAGCCATCTGACAGGTGTGAGATGGTACCTCATTGTTGTTTTGATTTGCATTTCTTGGATGATTAGGGACTTTGAGCATGTTTTCATATGTCTCTTAACCTTCTGATTGTCCTCTTTCAAAAAGTGCCTACTTAGGTCCTTTGCCCGTTTTTGTTGTTGTTGGATTGTTTATCTTCCTTTTGAATTCCTTGAAAATTTTGCAGAAAAAATGCTATCTTTCTTTTTGCTCTTGGATCATTGTAATTCCTGACATTTAAATCTTGGAATAATTGAGTGACTTTTAAAAAAAGAGAAATAAAGTACAGGTGTTTGTTATGTATGGATCATTTGAGAAATATGAAGCTGTGAAAAAAATGGAGACTACTGGTCCCAAGACCTATTGTGACAAAAATCTCAGTCTCTTCTTTTCTTTTCATCCACAGTTGCTCAGATAAAAAGAGATTTTTGAAAGATCAAGGAAAGAGATGAAGACATCATAAGTTTCTTTAAAATCAGAGTTGGTGAAAGGTGTTTCTTTTATATATTTTAGATGCTCAACTCTAAAAAATCTATAACAGCTAATCTACTCCTAAAGAGGATTGTGTCAGTAGCATGAGCTGGATAATGCAACATAAATGTTAAACTTCTAGATAGAAGATGGTAGGTGACATACCGATTCTACAGTTGGGATGATCTACTCCTAAAGAGGATTGTGTCAGTAGCATGAGCTAGATAATGCAACATAAATGTTAAACTTCTAGAATCTAGATAGAAGATGGTAGGTGAAATACCGATTCTACAGTTGGGATACCTTTCTCAGAGATGAGATGGCCATATCTGAAAATTTTAGTAACTACCAAAGGCAAAATATTAGTCCTAAAAGTCAGGGCTCAATGTTATCTTTCTATACTTTCTATGGTTTCAATCACTTCTTCTAGATCCCATTCAACTGAAATAATGTGACATAATACAGCTATTTGAGTTTGTTGAAGATTTTCCGATGTGAATCAAATGGTACAGAGGAGAAAAGCACTTAAAATTTAGAGACGAGGACATGACTCATTTTTGAGTTGTCTGTGAAACTTTTCTCTATAAGTTTTAGCGTGCTTTCATCCTAGATTAATAAATAGTAATGTCAGACACGCAAATTTAATATTGAGAAAACTAACAGATGCACATACCAAAAGCTATTTAACTGACTTTATCAGCCCTTAGAATGATTTGATAGCGGCTGATATCAAAGTATCCATGAATTATATTGAGTGCCACTATTTCAGTGTTTTGTGAAATGAAAACTGACACTTGGCATATTAGATCAATTATCAAATAGAAAATAGCGGACAAAATAATTACAGTCAAGCCCTCACAGTCAGGCCCTGGCCTTCCTTTTCCAACTTCCTTCATCCCAAAACAAATCATTGCCTCCAGCACTATTCTCTGAGCATCTTACAAATCCTCACTGCCTCCCCCACATCTTGCTCAGGCAATTTCTCCTAAAATTGTCTCTCTTTGCTTTTAATTGCTTTGAGGCTGGAAACCAACACTTGGCGATCCTTGAATCCCCTGCAGGCCCTAGCATGGCATCTGTATAGAATGCTTAGTCAGTAGAACTAAATTCTGGTTACTGATTTCAATCATTATTATAGTAATCCTCATATTACAAGACAAAGAATAGTTTACCAACCTATACTGCTACCCTTCCTTAATCTGACAAGAAAAACTGTTTTTCGGGAGAAGAAGATAAAAGGGTGAGACAATAAAAAACTGGACCATAAAAAGTCCACGGAAGGACAATTTCCTTGTTCTCCTTAAATGAGTATGTTGGCCAAATGTACAGATGAAGAAACATTCCTATTTAGTTAATAGTGCATGGTAGACCTCATCAGAATTAGTCTTAATTCTTTTGAGGACTTTGCAGAGTATTTTTAGCTCCAGTTTTAGAAAGTTTTGGCTGCTTTCTGTTGAGATTGCTTCATCCTTTGGATTTCACAGATCTCCAAGGCATACTTCAAGAGTGAATTAATCCTGCTTAGAGTGAAAGGACTTGGATAATTAGATGAACCACTCAATTTATTTGGAAACATTGCTTAAATGTGTGAAATAATATCAATAAAGCCCAAAGATTTATAGAGACATAGAGCTCTATGTTAGCAATGGTATGCATAATTGAAGTATTTCATATATAATCTCCAGTCTTAGCACTTCTAAAAGATGTAAATGCTTTATCCTTAAATAATGGTGAAAATAATGTTTATTAATTACCTACTATGTGCCAGCCCCTATGATAAATACTTACCACAAATTAATCAATACTTTAAATAATAACAGGTATTAATACCCTCTTTTCACAGATGAGAACGCTGAAGCACAGTGAGGTTAAATAACTTAGCTAAGGCCACACAGGCAAGGAAGCAGAACTGAAAGTAGACCCAAAAGAAATCCCATATAGTCCACTGTTTACTATATTACATCCCAAGTGTGGGAACCCTAATCAGAGTACGCCGGATGTTCAAAGCCAAATTGCCTTACGCAGGTGCAAAAGCAAGAACACAGGGATATTACTGCGCAGGCGTACTTTTCTGTAACCCAAATATTGAAGTCACTCTTTGGCAAGAAGCCTCTTTTGTCTGAGCTAGTATAAAATATGTTGCTGAGCGGTCGATGGCTAGCTGCTTGGTCGGGCTGCTTTGTTAGCAATGGCTCCTATGTTTGCTTTATGGGGTTACTTTGAAGAACTGTTTTGTCTGATGGCTCCTTGTTAGCAATGGTTACTTGGCCTACAATGAAGACTCTCCTATATGCCTACGAATGCTCATATCTTCTCCATCTAATATCCAGCATCCACGGGGGTACAGCCCCTAGCCGAGAAAGACCTGTGTTCCCACCCCAAGTTAACTAAATCCCTTACCAATTAGTTGTCACCTAAGATGGTAGCAAAATTTGAAAAAAGTCTGCCAACTTACTATTTAAAAATCCTAATCAGGCCCCGCTGGCCTGGCTCAGTGGTTGAGCATCGGCCTATGAACCAGGAGGTCCCGGTTCAATTCCCCCCGGGTTGCGGGCTCAATCCCCAGTAGGGGGCGTGCAGGAGGCAGCCGATCTATGATTCTCTCTCATCATGGATGTTTCTGTCCCTCTCTCCCTCTCCCTTCCTCTCTGAAATCAATAAAAATATACTTTTTTAACAAAAAAATCCTTATCAGTGGGATTTTAAATGAAGAAATAAATGGGCAGTTTAGGCAAATTTTTCTGCAACTGGAAAATCTGACAATGAATAGCCATCAGTCTGGCAGATTCCATTATAACAGCTGGATAAGGAGGGGTTCATGCCAGACTGCCATAATGGAACACAGTCAACTGAGACTGGACACACAGCTGTGTGAGGAAGAAGTCTGTAACCCTCCAAAATCTCACTGTCAACTACCCAAGTGTGTGCAAATAGCTGCTTGCCTGGCATCAGATTGAAAAGGCTTTGTTCTGCTTTCCAGTTCTGTGCTGATCTGGGCCAAGGCTACATGGAAAACAAGTAAAATGGAGAGTTGATGATTACCCTACTATTCTGTGCTGGATAAACATCCAACTATTCAACGTTTTTAGCAGTGACTTGAGAACATAAACAATACTCTTAGCATATTTTCAGACACCCCAAAACTGAATGAGAGAACTAATATCATGAAGACAATACACTGAGATATAAAATTATCTTAACAAACCAGAACACTAAGGAAAAGAGTCAGATTTAACAGAGATTATTAGAAAGTCGTGTGGTTGAGTTCAAAACTTATAGAAATTGAATAGAGAGTGAGGGAGACTTGGATGAACTTTCTGTGTGAAAAAGCATTGCACAGGAGGTAGGTTGTGGTCCCTGATAAGCCAGAATGTGCCAACAGATTTAAGTGGTATGGATACCAGCCTAAGGCCTGTATCAAGGACAGTGATGGTGATGGAAGATTGTGTTCAGTTTAGATGCTGCTATTAAAGATCAAGTCTACCCAAAGGAGAGTGACCAGTATAATGAAAACCTGTGCATGTGGCAGCTATAGAGGAACAGAGGAATTTAGCCTGCAGAGAAAAGCACTCCAAGTGCATTTGCTAGAGTTCTTCATGGTGTAACAGGAAGCACATGGCCTGAAGACCAAAGCAGAGTTCAATCCCAGCCACAGAACTCTGAGAACCAGGACAATTGCTTAACTGTCAAACTCAACATTCTCAGCCCATCTGGTTTGTTTATTCCTAAATTATCTGGGCTTAACAGGGTGGGGACTAAAAACATAGACTAAAAAGCAAGGTTTGGGCCTTAGCAGGCTATCTTCTGCCCAAGTTAGACAAGTTTCAGTCTATTCACATACAGATTAATGATATCCTGGGAGTTCGGAGGACAGGCAACTCACCTTGAAACAAGACATTTATTTTCATCCAGAATCAAGACTGTATTTATCTTCATCGATTGGCATGAGAACAGAATGTTTAAAATAACCAGGTTCCACTGAGGAAACATGGGGTAGAAATAATAGCACTGAACAAAGCAAATGACTGCAGATGGCTGAACGGACAGGGCTCAGAAGCCTGGAGGACATGAGTGTGGACGTCAGGAAACAAAAAGGGACATTAAAATGGGACATTTTAAGCAGGCCTTCTTGATACAACTGTTTTACATGGTGTGTTAGTTTACTAGGGCTGCTAAAACAAAGCACCACAAACTGGGCAGCTTAAACAACAGAAAATTACTGTCTCACAGTTCTAGAAATTAGAAATCCAAGATCAAGGTGGCCACTGCTTCATTCTAAGGGCTGTGAAGGAGAATCTGCTCCATGCCTCTCTCCTATGTTTTGGTGGTGTGCTGGCAATATTTGGTGTTCCTTGGCTTGTAGATACATCATCCTAATCTCTGTCTTCATCTTTACAGTGCATCTCCCTGTGTCTCTTCCCATAGTCTCTCCTCTTTGTATGGCTATCTCTGCAGCCAAATTTCCCTTTTTTATAGAAGAAGAAGGGAGAGGGAGAGAGAGAGAGAAACATCAATGATGAGACAGAATCATTGACCAGTTGCCTCCTGCACACCCCCTACTGGGGATCAAGCCCACAGCCCAGGCATGTGCCCTTGACCGGAATAGAACCTGGGACACTTTAGTCTGCAGGCCAACACTCTATCCACTGAGCCAAACCAGCTAGGGCCAAATTTCCCTTTTTTATAAGGACAGAGTCCTACTGAATTAGATCCCATGCTAATGAGCTCATCTTAACTTGATCTCTGCAAAGACTATCTTCTATAATAATAAAAGCATAACATGCTAATTAGACCGGACGTCCTTCTGGATGTCCTTCCCTCTGGACAAAGCTGCAGCAGGCGGGGCTCAGCAGAGGAGGCAGAGGCCCCTGGCTGCGGCAGCAGCGGGCAGGGGCCACAGCCAAGGCCCTTGCATGAATTTTGTGCATCGGGCCTCTAGTTTCCAAATAAAGTCACATTCTCAAGTACTGGGGGTTAGGACTTCAACACCTTTTTGGAGGGCGCAGAAGGACACACAGTTCAACCCATAACACATGGCTAACTTGAAAGAAGCATGTCAAAATATGTTTTTTCTTTTTATAAATATATAAGCAGCAGTGTCACAAAAGTTAAACTCCCATATTAGCAAAAGTCTCTGACCCTCCCTTCTGACCCTAAGCCTCACTCCGTCATGGACCCTTCCTTCATCTCTGACTCTACTGAAGTCTACATTCTCATCATTACCCGAACCCAAAATCATATCCCCTCTCCACCCAGCCCCAGAAAGGAGGGTCAGCAATGCCCTAAAGGTCAGTAATGAAATAAGAATAAATGTTTTACTAATTCCTTAAAAAAAATTTCAGGTTCAAAAGTTAATGGTTCCTTTTTTTAGGCTCCATCAAAGTGAAATTCTAATCAAATGATGGTGTATAAAAATGTTCCTAGAATCAAAATATCCTCAGGGTAAAAATGACCAAAACAGCTAAGTCAAAATATCACATAACAAATTATGTGGTGCAGAGAATCTTATAGTTTTATTGTGAAGGCCATACTAGAGCTGAGTGTAGAAGGACGAATAGGAAATTCATTAGGCAAAAAGAGGAATATTCTTGGTCAAAGGAAAAGCAAATACAAAGGCACATGCTGAGAAAGTAGGAAGCATCAGAGAATCTCAAGTGATGAGGCATGACCAGGGCACAGGGAGTGAAGGAGGCAGGCAGGGCCTACTGCCACAGGCCTAGTACACCACTGGATGTCTGTTTATTTTATTATTATTTCATTTGTTATTGCACTGGAAAGTACTCAGAGGATTGGAAGCAAGATGTGCCATGCTCATATGAGCAGTTTTAAAAGATCACTTTGGCAATCATGAGAAGGACGGATTAAAAGGCTAAAAGACTGTGGAGAGCATTATGCTAAGTGAAAGAAGCCAGTCAGAGAAAGACAAGCACCATATGATCTCACTCAGGAACAAAATAAACTAACAAACAAAATAGAAACAGACTCATAGATAGAGAACAGACTGACAGCTCTCAGAGGGAAGGGGGGTTGTGGAGCTGGTGAAAAAGGGTAAAGGGATTAAGCGGGGGGAAAACACTCACAGACACAGACAATGGTATGGTAGTTACTAGAGGGAAGGGAGGGTAGGGTGAGGTAGAAGATGGTAAAGGGGGAATAAATGGTGATGGAAGGAGACTTGACTTGGGGTGGTGAACACACAATACAATATACAGGTTATGTATTATGTGGGGGGCCACTGGCAAGCACATCGGGTGTTTTTAAATGTCGGCTGAACCCAGGGTGCAGGCAAAGCCACACCCTGGAGGCGGTCCTAGCCAAGAGGCAAGGAGGCCACTCAGTCTGACCTTTCCAGCCCAGGTGCTAGGGGGGTGGATCTCATTATGTCGCCAAGGCCCACCCAAATGTGATGTAACTTCCTGTTACTTCGAGTATAAATAAACATCCCACCGGTGTGGGAGAGCGCTCTGTTCATCTATCAGAGGGCAGACACCACACCCAGGCCCAGCTTTTCCCTCTATTTCTGTCTCAGTCTCATTTTTCATTCTTCCTTAACCCTCGTCGAGTTCTACTCAAGATTTCATGAACCCCCGCGTTCTCTCTTTTGGCTCTGGTCGCGGGAAGAGAGAACGTACCCCCATAGTATTATAGAATTATACACCTGAGATTTATATAATTTGATTAACCAATGTCACCCCAATAAATTCAATAAAAAAGATAAAAGACTAGAGATGGGAAGATCAGTGGTAATACAAGAAGCCACTGATGAACTCTTACATTAAAATAGCAAGCATGGTGAGGAGGGGCAAGCCCTCCCAGTTGTTTGTGGAAATATTCATCAGGTAGAATCAACAGGTTTACAATGAAGGAAGCTAAATGAGTGGTTTCCAACCCTCGCTGCACAGAGGAGGCGCCTCAGGAGTTTTTCCAAATGCAGTTCCTCTGGCTCTGCCTCAGACTTAGTGAATCAGAATTTCTGCTGTTTAAGCCTTGAGAATTTGCAGATTCCTCCACACAGTGTCTGTGACTAAACATTTAAGGGCTGGTACCCTAGAGAAAGAGAAGCACTCTGTTGATTCAGGACCAGGTTTTAGTACCATACAAGGGAAAAAACATCACAGTTTGTTTAAAGACAGAACCATTACCTGGACACCTGTCACTGAATGTATTCAATCAGAGGCTAGTAAACTAGTTAAAATCCTAATCCTCACTTTGTCAGGATATGGACTGAATGTATTCAATCAGAGGCTAGTAAACTAGTTAAAGAGAGGATATGGGTGGTGTTTTTGCTTCTCAGAAGAATGAAAATGCAGTTGAGGCACACTGGGGCCAGAGAGCTCTCCTGTGCAGTGAGCAGGCACAAAAGCAGCCAAAGTGGCAGCCAGACCTTCAAAGGAAAGCTGTGAACCCAGGCCCCGCGTGGGCACCCCTCTGCTCCAACTGTGGCTTCAGACATCGTCTCGCTCTGACCTGGTTTGGATTCCAGGTTCTGGCCTTTGAAGCTGTCTCTGTTTCTATGACAACCAAGTCCTATTTGGGCCATGCTTGCTATCTGGCTCCTATATCTAGACTCACCCATGGTACCCCACCCTATGGTTTCAACTTGCCCAGTTTCAGTCTGACCCACCCCACACCTAGCTTCCAGCTCCAAGCAACCCTTCCTGATTTCCACCCTGCTCATGTCCACATTCGGACCCCTGCTTCTGGCTGGGAGTACAGACTGCCCCCTCCTGGCCAATTCCAACACAGGTCTGCTGCACACATTTTCTACGTGAGATGATGGAGATCCAGAAACGTCCCGATGGGTCTGGGAGGAGAGAAAGTACAGCCATTAACAGAGTAGGCTTTGAATTCAGGCCCAAATTCAAATCTACACCGTGTGACAGTAAGCAAATTGCCTAATCTCTCCAAGCTTCAAGGTCCAAACCTAGTTAAAGGTGATAAATACATCTAACCTACCCCATAACTTATACAGGTATGAGAAGCACAATTGGCTTTACCAACTCAGAATAAACCCATGACCAAGTCTCCTTTCACTTACAATTTTTTAAAAAATATTTTTATTGATTTCAGAGAGGAAGGGAGAGGGAGAAAGAGACAGAAACATCAATGATGAGAAAGAATCATTGATTGGCTGCCTCCTGCAAAGCCCCTGGGATCGAGCCTGCAACCCAGGCATGTGCCCTTGACCACAATCAAACCCAGGACCCTTCAGTCCACAGGCCAACGTTCTATCCACTGAACCAAACCAGCTAGGGCTTCACTTACAATGAATAACTAAAGCATCCAGGTGCTCTAATTAACAGGACACTCAATATCTCCCTCTTCAGGCTCAACCCATCCTCAATGGCAAATAATCCATGACTTTCATGGACTTATTCGGCCCAAAGGGGTCAAATCTACATTAGTCAGAGAGAGCTGAGCTGCAGATCCCAGTTTCTGCCACAAAATGTGGCTCGAAGGCTTGCTGATGGATGTTGTTCACTGTCTCAGTAATGCCCACGCTGACTCCAAAGTCTGCCCAGGACAAATGATGTCTCATTCTTGGGCTTTCAGGTTATTCTATTGCAACCAATCCTTCTTTAGGCTCTTGCACTGGGTCCTGGACACTAACACAACTATCCTGTTTCCCCTAAAGCTCCTTTTCAAGGCCTTGGGGCTTATATTATTTCCCTAGGGTTGTCATAACAAATTACTATAGACTGGGTGGCTTAACACAACAGAAATGTATTCCCTTGCAGTTCAAGGGGCCAGAAGTATAAAATCAATGAATCAGTGGTGTTGGTTCCTTCTGGAGGCTGAGAAGGAGACACTGTCTCATGCCTCTGAGCTTGCGGTGGTTCCCAGCTGTCTTTGGCATTCCTTGGTTTATAGCTGAACCACTCCATCTCTCCCTGCATCTTCACATGTTCTCTTCATTCTGTGCATCCCTGAGCTCTCTCCTCTTTTTTTTTTAAATTTAATTTTATTTTTTTTTAATCTTTATTGTTCAGATTATTACATTTGT
>NW_005358943.1:1277881-1295261 GCF_000412655.1 Myotis brandtii | reverse complement strand
AGACAGTCCCGCTTCTCCCATATGAGTCTAGGTCCCCAGAGACTCACCTGCAACTGGAGCTCAGAGCCTGAGACTCCTTCCTGATTGAAAAAGACAACCGCGCCCTCAGCCGCCAGCCTGCTCCGCGTGCACCTCTGTACCTTAGTATTTTACTTCCGCACCGCACCTCCTCTGAGTCTCGGTATGCTTTTCTCTTTCCTTCTAGTTGTAGAATTTCCACTCAGCCAGCCTTCCTGTGGTTCTGGGTGATGTCCGTTTCGTCTTTTAGTTGTATTTTTGAAGTGGTTGTGTGAGGCAGCAAACTCCGGTGTTTACCTATGCTGCCATCTTGGTTTCTCCTCTCTCCTCTTCTTATAAGGACACCAGTCACTGGATTTAAAGGCCCATCCATGAGATGAGTATGACTTCATCTTTACAAATTACACCTGCAAAGACCCTATTTCCAAATAAGGTCACATTCACAGGTTCCAATGTACATGAATTTGGGGGGACACTGTCCAACCACTACAGGGCCTTTTCTTGATAACTAAGCTTGAAGACTCATTTCCCTAATTTCAAGTCTCTGAAGGAAGATTTCTCAAACTCCTTCCTTCAAGAAAGCCCACTGGGCTCCCTATATAAATTCCCCTTTAACCTGCTCTCCCAGAGCAAGAGACAGCAACAGGTCTTATATTTCCAAATGTTTCCCGTAATAAGAAAAATGTGCCCAAGGAGTCTTACTAGCCCAACTCCTAGAATTAAGAACAAACTACAATGATTGTTATCTCACTTCAAGGATAGTAACTGCCTCAGTTTTTATAATAGTTCCTTTGTAAATAAACCCTTCTCAAACTCATTGCTGACTGTTCAAGGTCACCATTTAGATGAAATACATTAAATTGGTTCTCAGTCATTTTCATCTTAAATACTCCATCAAGAATTTTAGAACTGGAAGAGATTGTTTAAATGAAATCTTTATTTAACAAATGGTGGAACAGGGGCTCAGTGAGGGTCAGGGATTTTTTCCAAGGTCATGCTACTTGGTGGGGGACCTGATCCTAAAAATCTGAGTTTCCTAAACCTCAATCCATTAGACCTTCCATGCACTCACCTGCAAGCCTGGGCAAAAAGATTATTTTCCTAGACAATACCATGTTTCCGTAGTTAACAAATACTCAAATTCAGCCCCCCCTCCAGCCACATTACAGACTCCATTTTCCATTCTTTTTCCCCCTTAGCATTTCCTTTGCCCTTTTTCTTTCCAGTGCTCTCCCTCTGCCCTGGGGGAGGTATTGACATTTATGGAGTACTCATTATGCACAGACACCATGAAATCATAAGTAACCTATGCTAAGTCATTTGTTGTCTCACTTAACACTCTCAACAACTCTGGGGTGTTAACCCAATTTTACATATTATTAAACAGAAGCTTAGAGAACTTGGGTGTCTGAGGTGGTACAACAAACTAGCTTCAAGTCCAGTGTGTCTGACTCCAGAGTCTGTATCCTCCCCACGAGGCCATGATACATCCTGCAGGTAACTGAAGCCCTCCTGCTGCCCTGTGCCTGCTGGCCCTCCCCCTCCCCTAGCCTCACTACAACCACGTCCCTCTGGTTCTCAGGTCAACATTTAGCCGTTGCATGTCTGATTCCATAACCAGCAACAGACAACTAGCTGAATCATCTCCAGTAAACTAATTACCCATCTCTTCCTCAAGTTTTATATTTTTCAAAAGCTTTCTAGAATCAAAACCTAATGGGGTCTCTACAACTATAGATAATAATCAAATTGTAACTGATGCAATGCATTGACATAAATTCTTACTAGAGAATACAGTACTACTAGCTTTTGCTGAAAAGAATGGCTTAAGTGGGAAGATATGAAAAAGATCCTAACACATTCATTTAATTAGAAGTCTGCTCATTTGTTCTCTAAGCACTGCTGAAAACTGGGAGAAACAGCAAGTTATTACTTAGAATCCAGACTTGGCTAATGGAAGGCTCCAAAATAAAGAACATGATATTGACAATGTGAGGGAGGAGGCAGGGTTGTGCCCAGTTTTCAACTCTGAAAAGAGAAAGAAGCTGAATTCATAAGGAAGAATTACATCCACTGCATTCATTTTCATGACTTGCTTTTTATTTTTGAGCAATTATTTTTACATTGAGTAATTACTTTTACAGTTTTCTCTCTTTTGTCTTCTGTAAGCTTCCCAAGGACCCAAGCTATATCTTATTCATCTTTGCACCTTGCACAGCCCAAAGACAATGTCTTATACATAGAATATGCTCAATATATACTTTCATTGACTAAGCACCCTTCCTTTTCAAGTAACAGACTTACTTTAAATAGCCCACTCATAATTGCATCTCCTAACTTGTGCACATTTCAGAACTATACTTTTGAAGGTAGGGGTGAAATAAGAGTTCACAATAAAATCAGAGGCATCATGGGAGGATTTTGTCAAAAATAATGAAAATGTGTCAAAGTTCATCAGCTCCTAGGTTCTCTTATAAATTACCTTTTACTCTTTTATATGGAAAAGCCTTGGACCTTTAGCTATTATTTTGTTCTATTTTTTTCTAGTACCTTCAATATGAAAAATATTTTTGAAAAACAATATTGCCCTTTATGCATTCAGATGACTTTGTATGTTGGACACAAAAGGGCTCCATGAGCTGCTATGAGGCTATTGTATACACCTGTACATTTTAAGTAGATTTTCAACACAATAGATATTAACAGCTGTTCTCAGAAGCACTACTGTTTGAGGTGTACTTATTCCTGCTCCTTTAAGGATTTTGTTTTCTTCTTTTGACATTGTATCTACACTAATATCTCTAGTGGTTGACAAATTAGGTAGGAAATCTAGCATTAAAATTGTTTATAGTTTGTTTTTCAGAAAAAAAGAAAACCAATAAAGAGGCAAATTTCAAAACACAAAGAGCTGATGGTGTCGTTTTTTAAACAGTACAAATAATATACCCTAAATTATTTCCTAGATATTTAGAGATAAAAGAGATTCAGTTGTTTTTGCATTTTTGTCTTTCTTTATATTTTTGCTATCAGTTTGAATAAAAGTGGGCTGATCTTTTTTCAGCACTATATTCCCACTAATGGAGTCTTAAGGCAATTTGTACTATGTCTTATTTCATTGAGCCCATTGTATCAAAACCAAGATTCCTTTGTGGACTCCATAAAATATGATAAAACAGGGTACAGCAAGATTAGTGAATTATGCTGAACAAAGCATGGTTCTCATGTGGCTTTTTGGCCCCTTTGAAGTTAGGAATCAGAGCCAGTTTTCTACAAACAGTAGGCTACACCCAATGTTGTTTAAACATTTGCTACACATAAGAGTTCCAACTCATAATGGCAATTGAAATTTCAGCTCTGGCAAATAGAAGGACTGGCCACCCACTCCCTCAGAGCATGTAGGTCACTCTCACCGATTATGATGACACAGCTGGGATCCAGATGTCATTTTTCCTCTCACTGGATCAGAATCATGGCACCCAATTTTTTCTCTGTAACTCTAAATTGGACAGCAGGCAGGCTTTGTCACCCTGATGGCCTAAAGTAAAACTAAATTACGAGCTAGTATACTTCAAAAGCGGTTGAATAAAAACTGGACGCTCCTGTAGTTATCAGGAAATAAAAGCAATCTCTTAATATTTAAGCTCAGCCTATGAAATATCTCAGGTTGGCCTCCCACTGAACTCTCTGATTATCAAAGAGGAAGAAAAAAAAGTAGGAAAAGCCAACATGCCAGTGACCAGCTAGAAGTATTCTCAGCATGAGGGACCAACAATGGTACAGACGACTGTTGTCATCCTGCCTGCTTCAGGTGGAAGTGGAGGAAGGAGGGCAAGAAGGAGCCGGGGAAATGAACTCCTCTCTCAACCTCTACTCTCCATTCAGAAAGTTTTCCATCCCCACCCAACCTTTGGAGACACTTCTATAAACTCGACACAGGGCTAAATTTCAGTTCTTGGGCCAGACAACAGTGCAAACAATCCAAAAACATGAGTTATGTGTAATATGATCATATTTTCTGAATCAAAATGGAAACTGGTCTGACACATGGTTCTAGCTGCACATGGTCTGACAAGAGCACAGAATAGACTGTTTCCATCCATTCTAATATACACAATTTTATTATTTTAACATCACTGAAATGAGGATGTCATGCAGTCTATCAATGGCATATCAGTTAAACTGGTGGCAGGTTTTTTTTCTTTACTAGTGATAGAAAAAACAATGGTGTGTCTTACAATCAATAGTGTCTTAGGTTTGATAAACGATATTTGACTCTGGGATGGCCCCAGAAAATCCAGAAAAAGCAATCTATTTTTCTGTCATGTTCAATATATATGTTCAAACTTTGTCACGTCATTAATCCCAAACTGCATTTCAGAGGAAGAGTGTGATGGTCAGTTGTATGTGTCAACTTGGCGAGGCTCCAGTCCCCAGTTATTCGATCAAGCACTAAGCTAAGTATTGCGGTGAAGATATTTCATAGATGTGGTTTACATCTACAATCCACTGACTTTAAATAAAGGAGATTATCCTCCATAATCTGGATTGGCCGATTGAATAAATTGAAACAGTGAGTAGAAATGAGGTTTCCCTGAGAAGGAAGTAATTCTGCACATCGGCGCCTGCCAGAGTTTCCAGCCAGCCCTTCCTGGCGGCCTCATGTGCAGACTTCAGACTTGCCCAACCAGTTCCCACAGTCATGTAAGCCAATTTCCTGCATTAAAACACTTTATATATGTATTCTACAATTTGGTTTCTCTATTGGAACCCTGACTGGTGCAGAGGGTCTGTGAT
The DNA here is from genome assembly GCF_000412655.1 of Myotis brandtii. Classification (NCBI taxonomy): domain Eukaryota; kingdom Metazoa; phylum Chordata; class Mammalia; order Chiroptera; family Vespertilionidae; genus Myotis; species Myotis brandtii. Next base: position 1,290,449 of record NW_005358943.1, on the reverse strand, counting down.
ATATTTTCCCTCTTTTGGTCATTTAATTATTTGAAAAGGTAGTACATTTCTCTGTTCCTTATATTTTTACAAAAGTACACATTGAAAAGATTTCTTCCTATTCCCCCATCCTCCAAGTTCCTAATCTATTACCCATCACAAGTATCCATTATAATGACTTCCTTGTAAGTCTAAATTTTTTGTATCCTTAAGCAAATAAATGTAGATATATATTCTCCCCCACCTCCCACCAACTTACAAAAAGAAAGGCAGCCAACCAAACACAATGTTCTGCACTCTGCTTCTTTTCTTATCAATATTTCTTAAAGGTTGTTCCATTTCAGTATACAAAGAGTTTCTTCAGACTTTTTTCAAGGCTGCATAATATTCTATTTCATGTCTATCCCATGGTTTATTTAATCAGTCAACTTATTTCAACACTTTTCCTATTGTCCACAGATACTTAAATTTTGTTAAATATATAAATAGGTAAATGTAGCTATAATAATGACTCAAGTATATATAGGCATTGCGTATTCTGAGTGAGGCTATATATAGAAGAGCATACAAGAATTACTCAAAAGGGCAGAGGATAAATGCATTTGCAATTTTGAGAAAACTTTCTAAATCGTCCTAACTTTCTCAGTATCAAATGAAGTATTTGCTTGAAAAGTGCTTGTTTCCCAAAGACTCACTAACACAAGTGTGTCATTGAACTTTGGAATTTTCGTCAACTCTATAAATTATAAAAGTATGTTTCAGTAAATGTATAATTTCTATTTTAATTAATATGAGTGACATAGAATATCTTTTTAATATATTTGGTCCTTTTATTGTCTTTGTTGTATAATCTCTGTTCATATCTTCTTACTATTTTTCTATTGAGTTTTTTTAATATATATCATCTAGGAGTTCTTCCATATTAGGTATATTACTCTGATAATATTTTCACCAGTTTATCTTTTATCATTTAGCCCTCTAGATGGTGCCTCCATAAAAAAATTCTTCCTTTTTATGTAGTTTTACTTTTTTAAAAATATATTTTATTGATTTTTTACAGAGAGGAAAGGAGAGAGATAGAGAGTCAGAAACATCGATGAGAGAGAAACATCGATCAGCTGCCTCCTGCATATCTCCCACTGGGGATGTGCCCGCAACCCAGGTACATGCCCTTGACCGGAATCGAACCCGGGATCTTTCAGTCCGCAGGCTGACGCTCTATCCACTGAGCCAAACCGGTTTCGGCAAGTTTTACTTTTTAATCTTTTCTTTTACAGCCTCCAGATTTTGTATTATACTTAGAAAGGTTTTCTCCACACCAAGGTCTAAAAGCATTCACTATTTTTTTTTTTGTAGAATTTTAAAGTTTCTTTTTTAACATTCAATTCTTTATTATGTTTAAGATGGATGACCAGTGGTTCCAACACCATTTATTAAATAGGCTACCTTTTCCCTACTTATGTGAAATGCCTTTGTCATATACTAAACTTCTATATGTATTTGGATCTAGTATGTTCCATGGTTTATTTGTCTATGAACCAGTACCACATGTTTTAATTAGTAAAACTTTACAATATATTATTTTTATCATTTTTTAAAAACATCTTTATTGTTCAGAGTATACAGATGTTCCCCATTTCCCCCTTTCACCCGGATCCCACTCTCCACCCCAGGCCTTCACCACCCTATTGTCTGGATCCATAGGTAATGCATGTATGCATATAAGTTCTTTGATTAATATCTTCCTTCCCTCCTCTTGCTTCCTTCTGAGATTCGTCAGCCTGTTCCATGTTTTCATGCTTCTGGTTCTATTCTATTCATCAGTTAATTATGTTCATCAGATTCCTTGTTCATTTATTTTGATTTTTAGAGGCAATTGTTGACAGATATGTATTTATTGCCATTTTATTATTTCTTTCTTCTTCTTCTTCTTCTTCTTCTTCTTCTTCTTCTTCTTCTTCTTCTCCTCCTCCTCCTCCTCCTCCTCCTTCTCTTTCTTTTCTCCTCCTCCTCCTTCTCCTCCTCCTCCTTCTTTCTCTTCTTACAATATATTTTAATATCTAGTGGGGTTAGTTCTTCCCCACCTCCCTCCATCCCCACCATTGTTCTTCTTTTAGCAGTGGTTCTCAACCTTCCTAATGCTGCAACCCTTTAATACAGTTCCTCCTGTTGTGGTGACCCCCAATTTCATTGTTACAAATTGAACATAATTAAAGCATAGTGATTAATCACAAAAACAATATGTAATTATATATGTGTTTTCCGATGGTCTTAGGCGACCCCTGTGAAAGGGTCGTTAGACCTCCAAAAAGGTCGCGACCCAGAGGTTGAGAACCGCTGTTTTAGAGGGTTTTCTTGACTATTTTATTTAGTGCTACACAAGTATTTTAGAAAAGGTGTGCCTCTCTTCATCCTACCTTGCCCTCCAAAATATTTCCATACTGGCTCATCTTATCACAACCCTAAAATTCTACCATTAGATAAAACGAATCTGAAAGCCATAAGCATCAGACAATGATCTTGCGCTGTGAACTAGGACAGCCATCACCCCTCCTAAGGTCTCAGTTTTCTCCTTGACAGAATGGGGACAAAGATAAGAAGTTTTACATAGATGTTCTCTAAGATTCCTTCCAGTTTTAAAGTTTTCCAGTTCAATGTCAAATCTCTTTTTGGAAGTCTTAATTAGCAGTGTGCCAATATCTCATAAAAATGCCTATTTTGTGATTTTATGTTACAAACAACTGGAATTTTTTAAATCACATGACAATTTTCAGTAGAGGAAAAGACTAAAAAAAAAAGACTGTTTCTCTTATGTATCAAAATGTCAGCAGTAGAACTTCTGGTAAGTCATGTTTTCTAAACCATTTACCTTTTCTAAGTCCAATACATCAGCAAAAAAAAATCTGGCATAGGGAAAGTACCAACAAAAAACAAAAACTTCAGAAGGTCTGCTTCTATTTTTGTTTTTGCTTTTTTTTTCTTTTCATCATTTCTGTAAAGTGCTAGCTGACCCAACATTGTAAGATCAAAGACTCTCAGTGTTGTTTTCTCCCACATGACCGAGTGGCTGCTGAGCACATTGATTACACATCACCGCTGAGTAACTGGGGCAATACTCCACTCTAAACTGCATGTCATGGACGAGGGGGAAAAAATGAGCCAATAAAAACTTTAGTTGGTTGCATTGCCCTGAAAAGTACATTGTTTTTAAAAACCTTGCCAACAGGTTGGCATGATACCAATTTGGGCCACCAGAACATGACTGCAATTAAATGTTTGGTGGCTTCAGATCAACCACCAGATCTCTGAACCACCAAGATCCATGAACTAAGAAGCTGAAAAGATCACCTCTCTGGGATCCTCGATTCTGCTTTCTTAATTTAAGTTCTTTATTGTTTAATGTATTACATAAGTCTCCTTTTTCCCCCATTGACCTCTCCCCAGCCGCCCCCACCCCCCAGCACATTCCCTCACCCGCCCCCCACATCTGTGTCCATTGGTCATGCTCATAGGCATGCATACAAGTCCTTTGCTTGATCTCTTACCCCCTCACCCCTCGCCTTCCCTCATAGGTTGAACAGTCTATTTGATGCTTCTATGACTCTGGTTCTGTTTTTATTCATCAGTTAATGTTGTTCATTATATCCCACAAATGAGTGAGATCATGTGATATTTATCTTTCTCAATTCTATTTATGACTGTTTGATTTACAGACTTTTCCTCTCCCTTCTCCTCAATGGTTGTATGTTAGGTGGACTCTGTTAGAATGTGCAGCATAAAGCATAAAACCAAAGAGAATCATTCATTTTCAATATAGCATTTTTGTGCTTTCTGCAGACTAGTGCCTTCTATATATAATATGCCTCCTGAGCAAATATGAAGCATTCTTAGAGTGACTTACATACATGAAAATCTCATCTCAGCTTTTTAAAATGCCTGTGTACAATCATAGAGCTAAGATGGAAGGATCAGCATTTATTTCAATAAGTCAGAAGTTACTTGGGCACTAATCCTAATGAGAGCTTGCATACAAGTCCCCGGACATCAAAATATCCTTGACTGGGCTGACTTTTAATTTAGGAGTTTACCAGAGCCTGCAGCTATACTGCTGGAGTCTGTGATAGTGTCAGATCCCATAAACGAAGCATGGAGGACTTGGTTAGCGGCCTGGGTAGAATGCCAAAGAATGCCCTGGGGACATGGTAATTCTGTCCCCATGGTAGCCTTCCTTTCTGTGAGCCAGCACTAAATCAGTGCCTATAATGGTGTTAGAAGCACTGCAGTGCGGTCTCAAATTTTTGCTATCAGCTCCTTGCACTTATTTACAAAGCTCTTTTCTCTGGCATATACAGGGTAGCTGCAAGGACAATAAGTTATAGCTGCCACATCAAATTTCCCAGCAAAGCAGAGACGGCCTGGCACCCTGCCACTAACCAGGCTCTCCCTGAACCCCCTTCCTGATTGGTAGGAGAGGCTGGAGAGAGAATGAATGACCAAGGAGAGGAGACAGGAGAGCTGACTCCCCCAACACTTCAGTTCCAATGGGCATGTGGCAGGAATAACTAGAGAAAATAATAATAGACTCTGACCATCTCCTACTTCTTTTCATCTCCTCCCAAGTTTCTGTAGAGGAATGGAGATGTTTAGGAGTGCCACCCTGCCTTTGCCCAGGCATTCCCACCACTCTAAAAGTGAAAGGCTAGAGAATTACTGCAGGCAGGAAGTCTAATCAGTGACTACTGCTTTCTCTTGTTAGTAGGTGGAAGTGGGCAGATACTAAGGACCCTAAGGGAACCTAGCCACCTTCATCATCATTTTCATCATCTTAAGAGCCCCTTCATACTGAGCTCGTGCGACTATGAATTCTTCACAGCAAACTCACATCTGAGACGTATTAGTTTCCCCCACCCCCTTTTTTTTTAAGTATGTTTTTATTGATGTTTAGAGAAAGGGTGGTAAAGGGATAGAGAGATAGAAACATCAGTGAGAGAAATAGCAACATGGATTGGTTGCCTCCTGCATACCCCATACTGGGGATCGAGCTCACAAGCTGGGCATGTGCCCTGACCAGGAATCAAACTGTGACCTCTTGGTTCCTAGGTCGGTGCTCAAGCACGGAGCCACACAGGCAGGGCTAGTTTCCCCTTTTCACAGAAGTAAGCACTGTAAACATCAGTGAGAGAAATAGCAACATGGATTGGTTGCCTCCTGCATACCCCATACTGGGGATTGAGCTCACAAGCTGGGCATGTGCCCTGACCAGGAATCAAACCGTGACCTCTTGGTTCCTAGGTCAGTGCTCAAGCACGGAGCCACACAGGCCGGGCTAGTTTCCCCTTTTCACAGAAGTAAGCACTGTAACTGAAGGAGATTATCGGTCCAAGGTTGCTCAGTTGCAAGCAGGAGGGCCGCATGCAAAACTGTGCCCATCTGACTCCAAGCACAAGAAGTAGAGTGGTCAAATGAGACACTCCTCAGTTGCAGCTGAGTTCCCCGGGACAATAGAAGAGCCAAGTACTGCCCAGATCCTCAACTGAGATTCTAGAGCACCGATATATGCAGGGCACGCTGAGGAGGTATAAATCCAGTCCTGTCAGCATCCGGCCATCTCACACCTCAAGGCTTGCAGAGAACACACTTCCTACAGAGAGAGCTGTCAGGCCCCCTCTTGGCATCTCTCCGCTCCTTCCCTAGGGAACGAGGATGAAGGCGAATCTCCATTACCTGACACCAACTGAGAGGAACATACATGCGGGGCACGCTGAGGAGGTATAAATCCAGTCCTGTCAGCATCCGGCCATCTCACACCTCAAGGCTTGCCGAGAACACGCTTCCTACAGAGAGAGCTGTCGGGCCCCGCTTGGCATCTCTCGGCTCCTTCCCTAGGGAACGAGGATGAAGGTGAATCTCCGTTACCTGACACCAAATGAGAGGAACGTCACGGGGACGCTAGAAAAGGTTGGCATGTGTCCCCTCAACTTGGAAAAATAAAAAAAAAAAACTTATTTTCACCTGGAAAAACTAAAGGAAAAAGACGGCAGTTCGAAGAGCGGGGGCTCTATTGGGAGTGAACTGCTCTGTTACCGATGCAGGAAAAAGGTAGGTTTTTCTGGGGACTGGATGTGGACTACGCTACAGGGACCAGACCTGGGACAATTTGTAAAGAAAGTTGAGCCACAGCTGGAGGACAGAAAGAAGCAGCAGCCACCCATGCACAAAATCCAGAGGGACCCACCCCTAAACTGCAAGTGCAACAGCCGCATACAGCAGCCCCTCTCCTCCTGATCTGCTATCTGGCTGGGCCAGCCCAGGAGCGGTCTGCAGGCAGCTGCTTCATGGGGGGAAGGAAATACATCAACAACAGCAAGAAGCTGACCACAGCCCTCTCTCCCCCTGCAGGCTTACAAGCCTGCTGCAGGCTTGAGCTGGGTAAATGAATTTGAAATAATTTGGGTTTATTTTTTATTTCTATACAATAATCAACTACATGGGAATTATGTGATTATTAGACCAAGCTGGGCTTTTAGTGCTAAAATAAGGAGATTATTGACTTACCTAAAAACTGTAAAACCTGCTTGAAATGTCCTGCAGGAACCAGGGAGAGGGAAGCACCATGGAGCCTATACAATAGGTATTTCTAAAACAAATAAAAGTGATTTAATGCTTTTCAGCCCCTCTGAGTCCAGCTCATTCAGTGTGCAGCTTACACACACACACACACACACACACACACACACACACACAAGGCTGCCTCACATGCATGATGAAACGCCCTCTTAATTGGCCTACCCTTTTGGGGAATTAAGTTTCTAAAGGTCTGCCGTGTCACATAGGCTGTGCACTGTTTACCCTCCAAACCTCCCTCACCTTGTCCATGGATATCTGGCAATCCTACCCCACCCCACCTCTCTACAGGAGAAAATAGAAACATCTCGGTATGTACAGCCAGTGAGTTTTTAACCTGCGACATTGCGCTGGGTGTCACAAAACTCCTTTTGCATTTCTTGGTCCTGCCCTAGTTACACGTTTTTACTTCCTGCATTTTAAATCCATCTTTTGGTGACTTAGTCACAAATCCGGTGACTACTTCAGAAGGTGCCAGAAGAATTCATTAAGTGTGAGTACTTTGAGATCCCCCGAAGCAATTATTTCTTAAGCACTGCTCCTTACAAGCGACGGAGGCCCGGGGTAGGAAGCAATTTGTCTATCAGGAGCACTTACGCAGATGGCGCTTCGGCAGCAGCCAGAGAACGAGCAGGGAGCAGCAGCGGGCTCCTCATGATGAAGTGCGTGCACAGTAGACCTAGACTTCGGTTTGCATTTTGCAGTTTTTAAATATGGAACACACTATAAGCTTATAGGTTCACAACGATATCCATGTATAGCCATAAATGTTTGTCAACACTTTGTAGTGCTTTCTAATTTCCAAAAATTGTCCTAAGAAAGTATGAATTGCCTTCTAATTGGAAAATAAAGTCCTGATGGGACCCACAAAACATGTTTTTTATACTATTTCATGTAATATGACCATATTCACTCTCTAATGTTAAGTGGGAAGAGAAAGGGTACAAAATTGTACATGCAGCATGTATTTGTGATGCATCCAGCCATGTCCCAGCTTAGGGATCTCAAACATGTTGAGTTCAGACACCCCCAGCATATACATGTGACTCACTAGGGGCCCAGGGTCCTTGGCTGAGTTACTGGGTCCTAAAGCAGATGTTGTCGGGGCCCCACCATATTTCCTCAGGTGTTATATGTCAGGGTATTTCGCTTGGCTTCCACCTGCCATGGGGCTTTCTCTGCCTTCCAGAGTCTGCTCTGTCCACACCTACCACAGGCTGAAAGTGTCCAATAGTTAACACCCTCCATCCCTACTGATGACTGACTATACAGTAGTTGTATAAATAATCCTGCTCTCTCTAACCCTTCCCCCAGTGAAACCACTCTGATACACATGTTCGTGTGTCTGACTCCTATGTTCTTTCCTCGGGATTAAACTCATTACCCACAATGCTAACTGGTTTGATAACTCCACCATTACTGTGGTTTCCTAAGATTACTCCCAAAGATTGTACCAAATCATCTCAGGATATACTTATGGGAAAACCCAAACTCAGATGGTAACAGAAATAGTTCTAAGAAGCAGGGCCTTATAATGGATTCTGGAATTGGAGAGTGGTCAACTGTGGGGTTAGCTGTGGCATCATCATTGTGAACACTCTCAACTCTGGTGAACTGGGATGAGGTTAAAGTAGAAGGCAGTGCACTAGTTTATGTAATAGTCATAGAACTTGAGAGATATTATGAAAACTGAGGTTTAAGCAATCCTATTTCTAGCAGTCCACCCTGAAGATACACTTCCATCAATAGGAAAATATATATGCACATTGCAGCATTGTTTGTCATTGCAAAATATTGGAAACAACCTACATGCCTATTCATAAGAAAGTAATTATAGACTGGCCGATGTGGCTCAGTGGGTGAGCATCAACCTATGAACCAGGAAGTCACTGTCCGATTCCCGATCAGGGCACATGCCCAGATTGTGGGTTCGATCCCTAATGTCGGGTGTGCAGGAGGCAGCCGGTCAATGATTCTCTCTCATCGTTGATGTTTCTATCTCTTTCTTCCTTTCCCTCCCTCTCTGAAATCAATAAAAATTTATTTTTTTTAAAAAGAAAGTAATTATATAAACTATGTGTGGAAGGTACAATAATGCCTGTATAGACTTTGGTGTGAACATAACTGACTCCATCTTTGTTTTCCATGCTCAAAACTCTGACCTAACTAGTCTCAGCCAGCACCAAAGCTTCATCGTCCATGATTAGCTGTGTGCTGTAAGCTTACACAATGTAACCATAAAGATTCCTGCCAGTAAACGGCCAGAAGGGCACAGTAACCAAGATAAATATCAAACTAGGTGTTGGTGTCAATTCTAACCACCAGGAGGTATGGTTCCTGGCTCATACTGCATTCTTTGCCCTTCGGTCTTGTCAGTCATTAGTTCAACTATACAATAAAATATTTACTACAACAGCTGTCTGGTAGCAGAGAATAATCTATACAGAGTGCTGGGTTGTCTATCTGCTCCAACCAATTCTTCCTTTAAGTAAACTACCCTTAAAGGAATAATTCTGTTATAATGTTTTTTAAAAAGGAACTGTGAGGCTTGTTGATTAGTTGATTGCTGTTAAATTTCCTTGATGCACTAAAAGAAAAATACTGACAGCCCCAGTTCAGCCAATCAGAGCACACTGTGGAAACAAAAGGATGTCTAGCATGATAGCCTTTAGAGACACTTAAATCTCACAGCTCAAAGGTAATTCTTGCAGCTTAAAATCAACTCCTGATAGGAAGCTCAGAACCTGAATGTGACCTTATCCATTACAGAGAAAGACTTAATTCTGAATCCTAGCAAGTCTAGACAAGACTCTGGATATAGAAGGAGTGTGATTCAGAAAACTGGGACAGGGACATCTGTTTAGATGCACTTGAGAAACTTGAACCCTGGGTTCCCTTAAACCTTCTGGGTTGGCACAAACTATCCAATCTCCCTGCTAACAGAGCAGCCGTTTCTTATCTACAGATCATGCCAATGCGCCACCTTTGGCAGATGTCTCACAATGTAATGTTTGCCTCCTCAAGATGTGCCCTGCCTCCTCTGATTGCTCCAGGTGAATAACTGGGTCAAGTTTCAGCATGATCAGACTTGGGTCCCTGCTATCGGAAGAAAGGAATTATCCATGAAAAGAAATGCAGATCCCAGCTACTATGTATTGGCAGGAATAGGCGAACATGCTTGGAATGGATCTTGATGGTCCTGAACTGAAGGAGGTGATATATAATATTGGGTAAATGAAATTTTATGGGGGTGCTCTCCTGTGACCCAGGATTGAACATCTGGAAAAGACATCCATAACTGGTTATAATGCCTTGCTAGAATAGCTACTTGAAGCTGGGGGCGCGGGGGAGATGATGATAGAATACCAGAAATTCTTTGGCAGAATATTGAGAAAGGAGTCCAAGGTTCACAAAAGTGGACATGCTAGAATGTGTATATAACAACAGAGAACCCACCAGTGGTTTATGCTCCTCAGGAGGCCAGAGGACACTCCCTTTGCTAAAGAAATAAGAATGTGCTACTGAGGAGCACAAGACATTATGGAAAATTTCAGTGCTGGCTGTTCTCTGTAAACCAAGATGTATGGTAGGGATTATGCCATACAACTGGGCTCCCTAGTATCAATGGGGATTATTGTATTCCGGAATTACAGAGGTAACGACATCTCGCCATCAGAGGCAAGGTAGGTGTAATAACCATAACAGTAACAAGGCTAAAATGGCACCAGAGAACCCTAGCACACAAAGATCAATGGCAACAGCTAATAGATTATGGTGTTCCTTGAAGTGAGATCATTTTCAGACCTGAGCCAATTCTCAGACCCAAAGCCTAATGACTGAAGAAGAGTCTGTGCAAGGCCACTGTGACACCATAGCAAGTATAAATAGCAGCAACTTCCCTAATCCTTCTCCAAGGGGACCTATGGCTATTTATTAGAATAACGACAATGCCCAGACTATTTGAGGGTGGTTGGCTTACAAGGTCTGAGCTGACACTATTAGGATATTAAGAGACTTAAAATATCATGATAGTCTCACTGTTAGAAGGGGAGCTTACAGAGGCAAAGTAATAAATGGAGGTCTGAACTCAGTCTTTATCACAGGTCATGGAGCCTCGTGTGGTCATTTTCTCAGTTCCTGGGTAGATACATTTAGCAGCTGCCATAGCACTCACCTTGGCAAGCCCTGTAAAGATTCACAAGGCTGACCACTTTGGACCCTGAAACTAGACAAAAGAACTTCACAACAGATAACTCATTCTTTTGAAAGTAGCTTCTAGCATGCTTCTGGGCCTGCATAGAAACTGGATTCCTATTCATGATGCATCAAGTGCATGTATGCAACCCATACTACCTATCTTAAGCTGCATATTGTCTAAGTCTCCAAATCACAAACTCAAGTGGGTACAGTCACTATCCATTATATGAAGGAAACAATATATTCAGGACTGGGCTCCAGCAGGTGCAGATCAGCTGGACTAGAGATCCTGATTCCTGAGTGAGTGGAAATACAGTAAAGTACAAAATACAATTTTACTGTTAATGCTGAGAGACCAACGGACAAAAGAGTTATTATACCAGCAAGGGTAATTGACTCGCATGAGGAGCTAGAATTTCTTCCACATAATAGGGACAAGAATACATTTGGAACTCAGATAATTTATAGGGCACCTGTTGAGTTTTTTTTCCCTTTTTATAGAATTTGTAACTAGCCACCACCTAGAAGAATCAATGACAGAATGGAATGAACTTGTGGGGAGTGAAGCATGGTGGGTCTGAGTAGGAAAAAGTGTAGACTGTAGCAGATGTTGTTGGTACCGTACTCATGTACCCTTATATGTTACCAATGTAGTACCTAAAGCTGACTTCCCACTTCCCACTGTCCAATGGCTCTCTCTGGTGGCCAGAGTCTCTCTGTCTGCACAGATGGCAGGTCAGAAGGGTCAAAGAATGAACTACTTCCATCACCACCCCAAGAGCAGCATTCAACCAACAACTGAAGAGAATTTGGGTATAAATGCCACAGTTCCTTAGGAGGATTAACTGAGGTACTTGTTCTGCACAGCTTCCTGGGGTTCCTCAGTGAATTCTAGTTACCCCAACCTCAAGAAAACGCAACTGTGTATATCATTTCCGGGTCCACAGATTGTGAACACTAAATCTATGTTTTTTCAAATGTTTCATCTATATTAAAAGCAAGGAACTACTAGGCCCTTACTAACTCCAATTTCAATTTATTTCTTAATAGCAGTTTTTCAAATTGAAAACATGTTCACACAAGTAAAAATAGCTCAAACTTAGCTCAAACTTTGTGAATTAGAATACCACTTATTTACAGCAATAACAAATCTCTAAGTTATTTTTTGAGTATACACAGATATATAAAATCAATATGTAATCTCTCTATATTAAATTTATTCTCAATTGTTAAAAATTACTAACCCTGGTAGCCAAAAAAAAAAAAAAAATTCCAGCTTCAGTTAAGTTTCAAGATAAATTCAACTCCATGAGAGCAGATTGTGGCCAAGAATGAAAGATTTTATTGTAATAGACCATCATTAAGCACTGGAAATTTGCTCTCTTGTGAACTTCCTCATACACAGCTGGGTAAAATGGCCTGAGAAGTGTAATAAAAGGATAGCTAGGACAGCTACTATCCTTCAAGACAGCCAAGGGAATGCTTCTTCCACTTCTCAAGAACAGACCCAAAAATAGCTCGGAGGCACAGGAAATCCTATCCATCTACAGCAGCGGTTCTCAACCTGTGGGTCGCCTAAGAACTAAACTAGACAAAACTCTGGGGGTCGAAAGACCCTTTCACAGGGGTTGCCTAAGACCATCGGAAAACACATATATAATTACACATTGTTTTTTTAATTAATCACTATGCTTTAATTATGTTCAATTTGTAACAATGAAATTGGGGGTCACCACAACATGAGGAACTGTATTAAAGGGTCACGGCA
>NW_005358943.1:1250665-1276253 GCF_000412655.1 Myotis brandtii | reverse complement strand
GCATTAGTAAGGTTGAGAACCACTGCTTTATAGAAAAAAAGATAATGTGGATCCTTCAACTTAGAAGGTGTTTAAGAGTATTTTAAGGGTTTACCACTTATTTCTTCCTTCTTAAAATACTTTCTTCTCTTGAAAACCTTGACCTCAACTCACCTGGTATTCCTTTTACCTCTCTAGCTCTTTTCAAATTCTCAGAGCAGCTTCTCCTTCTCTGTCCAACTTCTGAGTGTTGAGTTTATTCAGAGCTTAGTCTTGGGATTTCCTCTTTTTTCTCCTCTCTCTCCCTGATATCTTCCACTCCAGTGGAATAAATAACAGTTGCATAATGACAATTTCCAAATTTATATCACTAGCCAACATCTCTTCTGAGACCTTGATCCATACATCCAACTGCCTTCATGACATTTCTTCTCGGCTATGTCTCCCACCCAAGTAAAAATTATAAACTGAACTCAGTTTTTCTCCCAAAAGTCATCTTTATTCTCTATTCTTCATCCCATTAAATGGCACTTTAATCTCACCAATAATCCATGATTATGCCCCTGCTAAACCCACCACAACAATCACAAAGTCTTGTCAATCCAACACACAATATATGTCTCAAATTCATCCACCTCTTTCAATGTTCATTGCCATTCTCTAACCATGCCACCATCACCTCTCACTCATACTACTGCAGTGGCGCTACCTTACCAATGTGTTCTCCACAAAGCTAAAAAGACCAAAGTGTTAAAGGTACAAAGCAGATTAATCAATGCCCGTGGTAAAAACATTTAACAGCTCTTAGGATATAATCCAGGACCTTGCAGGATTTTGATTTGGCCTCTGCCCTTCTCTCCAGCCTTGTCTTGGTCCACTCCTCCCACACTGGCCATCCTACCTGCTGTCTGTCCCCTCCAATACTTCCTCCACTATTCTGTCTAGCTAATATCTTAGTCTTCTGTTTAAATGTCACTTCCCAGACGGATTTTTCCTGATCTCCTCCTATTATTCTTCCTCATAGTAACCTACATTTTCCTTTAAAAGGCATCACAGTTGTATTTATACTTGTGTGTATTTAATGTCTTGCTCTCTGACTATAATGTCTGGCAGGTAGGCATCTATTTTGTTCACGAAAACACCCAGAGTCTAGCAGAGTGCATAAAACATAACTATTGTTAGATAAATATTTGGAATATCTGAAACAGCTCTTGGCATTAATAATATATTTTTCTACACAATAGCTGTGTTAGAAAATAGCAATATCAAATTTCTTGTCCTTGCCTGGAATTGTATCAATTTGGTTTGATGTCACAGTTTACTTTTGGTGATCAGAAGCTCTGTTTGATCCTTAGAAATAATGAATTTTTTAAAGGAACATATATTTGTTTATCATCACAATTCATTAATTATCATGAATGCAGTTTAAGAAGTAAGGAGCTTTCAATAACAAAGTGAGGGTCTTAGCAATTTATTTTTACTTTGAGAATTGACTTCCAGTTCAAGATATTAAATTGAACACATACATTTATGACCCCTTCCTGCAAAGAGCCAACTGAAATGACAATAATTTATGCAAAAAAGAGAATCTGGAGCTCCAGTGGCGCAATCGGTTAGCGCGCAGTACTTATAAAAAAGAGAATCTACACTAATAAAAGAGAAACATGCAAATTGGTGTCACTCCGCTACGCCCACCAGCCAATCAGGATGAGCATGCAAATTAACCCAACAAGGATGGCAGTTAATTTGCATATGCAGGTGTGTAGTAAAGACTGAAGACTGAAGATGACTGAAGACTGAAGACAACTGAAGACTGAAGATGACTGAAGACTGAAGAGGCTTGCTGAAGAGGACTGAAGACTTAAGACAACTGAAGACTGAAGATGACTGAAGACTGAAGAGGCTTGGTTTCTCCACTGAGGCCGGAGTGAAGGCCTGGGTCCCAGGTGCTGGAGGAAAACTGGTGCCAGTGGCCAGGGGAAGGAAGGCCTATTGCATGAATCTCTTCGTGCAATGGGCCTCTAGTAAATTTATAACAGTCCCAAGAGGAAGGAGTGACATCCACAGAACAAGGATTTGAAAAATTTCTAGAGTAAAGAAAGTAGGTGGAATTGTGCAGATAGATGGAGTGGGTACGGGGGTACAGACTGCAGTTGAGAACATGCAAAGAAGAAGGCTGCAGTGGAAGCAGAAGCCCTTATTTCCCAACCCAGCTCCAGAGAAGCTCCAAACTTGGAATCAGAGTGGGAAGGGGGCAGAAATCAGTTGATCCATCACAAGACTGTCTAAGAGCAGCTGCACCAGCCAGCCCCACTCCCACCCACTCGCCTCCACTCCCACCCACTCGCCTCATCTCCCACCCACTCGCCTCCACTCCCACGTGCGCAAAGGGACTGGGAGCAGGAGCATTTTCCCCCAGACTACAATTAAAGGCCCGCTCTCTAAACAAGTTGGACAATATGCCTGGAAAGGACAGGGCTCCTATCCAGGATGCGGATGCCACAGAATCAGTTGCTTCTTATTTAATCAGCCAGGAGAGGGGCCAGCTTGACTACATGCTTCCTGCTCACACACTCCAGCTGACACACACACCCCCACATACTGTATAATCACAGTCAGCCTTTCAATTTAAGAGAGAGCCTTGTGGGGAAAACTACCCTACATAACACACCAGCAACCTAAACTCTTCCATCGAATCCTCTACTTAGTGTTTATCATATAAAAAGCGCAAATTACATAGTTTTATACTGAGCCCTGTATAACTATTCCTGGAATGGGTAGCCAGATTAATGAAAGATAAAGTAAATGCTTCAAGGAAACATTATAATTCTCCTAAAACTTTATTTTGCAGTTGACAGAACATGCAGCATTTGCATGTTTACTACCTGCTCCTTCCCATGGTTTCAGAAACATCATTTTCTCCTCCTTTGTCTGATTCTTTTTCATTTCATTCTCTAATCTTGCTTCCTCTTTCTCCACATCAGCTGTTGAAATTCCTCCAAAGTATATAATATCTCTCTCTTTCACTCTCTTTCTCTCTCTCTCTTTCTCTCTCTGTCATTCTCTCTCTCTCTCTCTCTCTCTCTCTCTCTCTCTCTCTCTTTCTCTTTCTCTCTTTCTTTCTCTCTCCCACCCCCCACCCCATTTTTCTAGCAATTTGCTCTTTCTTTCAATTGCCTGTCTCTCTCTCTCTCTTTCTCTCTTTCTTTCTCTCTCTCCCCCCCACCCCATTTTTTTAGCAATTTGCTCTTTCTTTCAATTGCCTAAGCTCCCTTCTAGTGCCCCATTTTTGAGGTATGTCACTCAGAGGTCCCTCGTTTATTTGAAAATCATCACCTGCCATCAGTAAGATGATGATGCTTCACAATGAGGCCACATTTTTATAGTCACATGTAAAACCTGAATCATTTCTAATTAACTTGACTCCTTCATTTTCTATAGCCAGCCTGTTTCTCCAGCCTGTCAATATATCATGAAATATCATATGACTTAAGCTTGGCCTATTTCCACAGAACTATATGAGGTGGCATATAGAAAGCACAAAATAGTTCATTGTAAACTTAAAAACAGAATTACAGAAAATATATATTCGAATACAAGTATAATATCAGGGAGAAATAAAACACAGATATGTAGACTATACTAGTAAAAGCATATACAATTGTTCTGATTTAGTAAAAATTTGGTTTTCAACAATCCAAAGAAGAAAGTGGAATGAAAGATGTACATATCATAGTTCTTAATGTGCAAAATATGACTACTGCTTTTTTTTTAAAGATGATGGAGAGACTCAACAAATAGCGACCCTTTTTCCTATCCAAGTTTTCTATCAATTAAGAAATTAGAAGGAGGAGTAAAGGAGTAAGCCAATGAAACTAAAATAAGATTATTACTGATGTCTGAGAATGT
Source organism: Myotis brandtii (assembly GCF_000412655.1). NCBI lineage: Eukaryota > Metazoa > Chordata > Mammalia > Chiroptera > Vespertilionidae > Myotis > Myotis brandtii. Next base: position 1,272,365 of record NW_005358943.1, on the reverse strand, counting down.
GACTTACATCTGTAAACAAATGGGCTTAAACATGAACCCAGAATTAGGTGGACTCTGTCAGTCACTGCCCAGTGGCCCCCAATGGAGGCAAGATCTGTCCCTTTACTACTCAGCTTCCAGAATAGCAGAAGGCACATTGTGGACAGACTCACTCTCAAAACGAAGAAGTGAGGAAGGGAATGAGCTACCATTCTACCATTGTCCAGTTCTTCCTTCCAAAATTACCAATCTGAGTCATTCACTCCTCTCCAAGGGAGGGGCAAGGAAGGGGCAAAGAGATGTAAGAAATGTTATACTTGGCAGCCTCCTCCACATTTGACAACATCTCTGCAGTGAATGCAGTAAGGAGTTTACTTAGACTGATTTGTGAAGATATTTCTTATTGAAAGCTGTGATTGTAACATAAAAACCTAACTCATTGAAAGTAATGCTGACTGAGGCCCCAACAATAAAATTAGAGAATTCAGATTTCCAAAAAGAAAGCTTCATCGTGCTTTATTCCAATAAATACAGCCTACAATTGTGTGTGTTTTTCTGTGATAACAAGAATAAACTACTCTCCTTAGAATTAATATCTTCCAATCCAACTCATCTCACTATTTTATACCTTTCTGTACACACCCTTTCTATTAGGTTGCATCACTGTTCCATAAACACAAACTACCTGTGTGTCATTGTTTATGTTGTTCCCACCTGGAATATTCTTTTTAATGCTTTCAAATCTCAAACATATTTCAAAGAAATTCTAAGATTCCTTCTTCATGAAGCATTCCCTGGTTACTCCAGACAGCACTGATTTCTGTCTTTTTAGATCACTAAGAGTTTATATCAAAATTCTGCTCATATATTTGTGTTGGTGCTGTTCATTCTTATTTTACATGTATTCTCATGTCTACTTGTTAACCAGACTCTAAATTCTTTCAAAGGTAGAAAGATATTTTTTTAAAATCTTTATTGTTCAGATTATTACAGATGTTCCTCTTTCCTTCCCCCCCCATAGCTTCCCTCCACCCGGTTCCCACCCCACTCCAGTCCTCCTCCCGCCCCCTCGCACTGACCTCATCCATAGGTGTAAGCTCTTTTTCCAATCTCTTCCTGCACCCCCCACAATCTCTTCCCCCCGAGAATTGTCAGTCTGCTCCCTTTCCATGCCCCTGATTCTATTACATTCACCAGTCTGTTCTGTTCATCAGGTTTTTTATTCATTTGATTTTTAGGTTCACTTGTTGATAGATATGTATTTGTTGTCACTTTGTTGTTCAAAATTTTTTATCTTTACCTTTTTCTTCTTCCTCTTCTTAGAGAATACACTTCAGCATTTCATATAATACTGGTTTGGTTGTGATGAACTCCTTTAGCTTTTTCTTATTTGTGAAGCTCTTTATCTGACCTTCAATTCTAAATGATAGCTTTGCTGGGTAGAGTAATCTTGGTTGTAGGTTCTTGCTATTCATCACTTTGAATATTTCTTGCCACTCCCTTCTGGCCTGCATAGTTTCTGTTGAGAAATCAGCTGACAGTCGTATGGGTACTCCCTTGTAGGTAACTGACTGTTTTCTCTTGCTGCTTTTAAGATTCTCTCTTTGTCTTTTGCTCTTGGCATTTTAATTATGATGTGTCTTGGTGTGGTCCTCTTTGGATTCCTTTTGTTTGGGGTTCTCTGCGCTTCCTGGACTTGGAAGTCTATTTCTTTCACCAGGTAGGGGAAGTTTTCTGTCATTATTTCTTCAAATAGGTTTTCAATATCTTGCCCTCTCTCTTCTTCTGGTACCCCTATAATTCTGATGTTGGTACGCTTGAAGTTGTCCCAGAGGCTCCTTACACTATCTTCGTATTTTTGGATTCTTTTTTCATTTTGCTTTTCCGGTTGGGTGTTTTTTGCTTCTTCGTATTTCAAATCTTTGACTTGATTCTTGCGATCCTCTGGTCTGCTGTTGGGAGTCTGTATAATATTCTTTATTTCAGTCAGTGTATGCTTAATTTCTAGTTGGTCCTTTATCACAACATCGAGGGTCTCACTAGATTTCTTAAGGATCTCAATACATTTATCGGCGGTTTCCATAAAATTCTTGAAAAATCTTAGAACCGTGGTTTTGAACTCTATATCCAATAGTTTGCTTTCCTCCATTTCTGTCATTTGTGACCTGTTTCTTTGTCTTCGCATTTTGTCTGCTTCCCTATGTTGGTAGAGTGGTTTTGTGTGCTAGGTGTCCTACAGGGCCCAGTGGCTCAGCCTCCCCAGTTACCTGAGGTGGACACTTGGTGCACCCCCTTGTGGGCTTTGTGCACAGTCTTGTTGTAGTTATGCCTTGATTGTTTTAGGTGTCACTGGGAGGAATTGACCTCCAGGCCAATAGACACCCTTATGGGGCAGGACTTGCTTCAGTGGGGCTTTGGTGCTCACTGAATCTGCCCCTTGAGTGTGTCTCTTATGGATGTGAAGAGCTGTAATCCAGTATGGTTTCACTCTGACCACTGGGTACACAAGCTCTTGGATCTCCAAGGAGGTGTAAGGTCAGCCACTGTCTGGGACCGCCCAGCAGGATCTACAGAGACATCTGCAGATTCCTCCTCTTTGTATGGGGTTTGGAAATGCCCAGACGAGGCCCAGCTGTGAAGCAAGGCAGGCTGCTGCTGCCAGGCCTTGGGCCTTCTTTTGGAAGCTCTGGGGCTCTTTGACCCTGTTGCAGTTTGACAGGTTTTAGGTGGAGAAAGGGCAGGCCATTCATATGCAAAAGCTGATGCTCACAGCTTGGGTGGGGTTGTAAATTGGGTGGGGCGGGGTCTCTGGGAATCCCTAGGGTGGAGCAAACAGCAATGCTGCCAGTCAGCCCTGCACCAGAGAGGTCCCCAGGTCTCCGCGTTCCGTGCCCCCGTGCAGGAACAATGATTGCTGCAAGCACCTCTGAGAGAAAGCCGCCCTCGTGTTCCTGTCCCAATACCAGACAGTCCAGTTTCTCCTCGTATGTGTCTGGGTCCCCCAGAGTCTCGCCCGGAACTGGAGTTCAGAGCAAGCAGGCGCTTGTATCTCCCTCCGATTAAAAGAGCAGCACATCCAGGTGCCAGCACTTTCCGTGCCTCCACACCTCCTACCAGTCTCAACGCACTTTCTTCACCTCTCTGGTTGTGGAACTTTCACTCAGCCAGCTTTCCTGCAGTTCTGGGTAGTAGTGATTCTGCCTTTTAGTTGTAATTTTGATGTGGTTGTGAGAGGCAGCAAGTATAGGTGTTTACCTATGCCGCCATCTTGGTTCTCTCCCGTAGAAAGATATTTTTAACTTAACTTTTCTACATTAGCTACATGTAGGCTGAGTATGTAGTAGGAGATGAATAAATACTGTTGAATGACAAATCAATCAGTCTAATTGAGCACATTTCAGAAAAAAGATACAAAATAGGGTTAACAAATCAGCTGCTCCAAAGGCCCAAATTAAGTATAATCTTTAAAAATAGTCAATTGAGGCCAGAAGAGAATGAGGCCTTTTCAGCAGGTTTATGTAATATTCCTCCATATGTGTTGTTCCTGTTTCCTCATGTAAAATGATGTATATGCCTGGAGAATGGGGAGATTACGTTTAACAAGATGTCTTTAGCCAAGTGCTTAAATATGTGAGTTTTGGTGTTGGATTTGAAATCCAGCTCTTACTAGTTGTATAACCTTTCTTTGAATTTTGAAAATTTTTAATTCCTTGGTAAATTTGAAAAAGTAATATAGTGAGCACAATTAATAAGACACTTTTCATATAGAAATGTTACCTCCTGTTTTAAAAAGAAAACTGGAAGATTCTCTCCCTACCCCAGCAACAACATAGTAGCCACCGATTGCAGCCAATGAGAAACCACCACAACCTCAAACTCTTATTCTTCTCCAGTGAACGTTTATTCACAGCAGTCCTCCCCAGTATCCGCCCGAATCCTAATGGAAGCTAATCTCCCCTTTGTCTCTTTGGACTTGCCTACAATTCACCAGAGCTTACTTGTCCTAAACTGCAATTCTCTACTCTATTCCCCAAAAATCTCATGTTGCTAGTAGAATAACTGGCTATTTTCTTTTTGAAGTTGACACCAAAATCACAAAGTTAGCAGAAAGGACATTATCTATGAACATTTTGAGTAGTGTGATTTTCTTAATGGTCATTGTGAAAATACTGTTTTTGCATGAACATTCAGAGCTAATCATACAATGCCAGCGGTAGGCAAAAGCAAATGGAATTTTCTAGTTTCTAAATCATTCTAAAATTGCCTCCTCATCAACCTTTTGCCAAAGCTCCCAAAATATTAAAATTAGCTTGCTTTCATCTTGCCACCCACCTGTTCTAGAAACCCCACCCTGCTGAGGCTCTAATGAAAGGCAAGAACTGGAAACATCAGGCAGAAACGAAGAGGAGGGACAGTGCTCCAGGACTGACTTGAAGTAACAGAGCCATCAATAATTGAGCTACCTACTAGCCCGGTTGGGATGGCTCAGTGGTTGAGTGTCAACCCAGGAGATCACGGTCCAATTCCATTCCCAGTTAGGGCACATGCACAGGTTGAGGGCTCAATCCCCAGTGGGCGCATGAAGGAGGCAGCCGATCAATGCTTCTCTCTCATCATTGATGTTTCTCTCTCTCTCTCTCTGAAATCAATAAAAATATATTAAAATAAATAACTGAACTACCTCTTATTAGTATATCAGGCATCTATCCTTATTGACTTTGCATTTTTAGAAAACACTGGGGAGATACTGGGGCTATATTGATGTGGAAGCAAATACATTATGACTTTAAGACTCCCCGGCAAATCTGACAGATACTTTGCATGTGGTCTGGCATGCATCAGACAATAGATTGCTTTCTGAAATTGGGCAATAAATTGTTTTCTAAAAAGAGAGAGAGAGGGGGATGAGTTTACATTGAATTGTCAGACACATCACTGGCCAAAATAGCTGGTTTCAATAAATGGGATTTGATCTAGGATCATCTCCATTGGTTTTCATCTATGTTTCAAAGACTAGAGTCCCACTAAATAACATTATATTTCACCACAAACACCAATGTTAATGTGATCCTTTCCTTCTGGGATGACCTGATCCAAGTACCGTACAAAAAACACACCACTGAGTACTAAAAATAAATCCCGCATGAAGCAGAGGTCTTCTCTTTCATCTTCCACATTGGGGTACTATTACAATTTTAATGATCTGCCTAGGATTTTTCATAGACTCTGCTTCTTTTAAAGGAAGGACAGGAAACCTATTGAAACACACCAATCTCCTTGAAATGTCTATGGCAACAGAGCAGTGGGAATATATGCTTTGCTATAAAGAAAGGGGGGGGAGAGTAAAGCAATCATAAATGTATCACTTGGGTCTGTTATGATATACTGCTGTTTCTTCAGAGAGAACACGTACTTATGTCCAGTATTGTATTTTCAGTTACTACATTAATCCTTTAAAGTATTAAAAGCATTAACAATCCCCACCAAAAAAACTCTTCTCTCTAAATATTATTTATGCTTTGGAATTTTGTAGGCAACCCAATGCAGTCAGTTAATTATATATCTGGACAAACTGCTTTCATTTCTTCCCAAAGGGAAATTTAATAATTTTTTTTTAATGATTGAAGTCTCATTTATACACCTGCGAAGTTTGATATGCTTATTTAAAACACAATTTTGCCAAGAAGTGCTAGGAGCTGGGGGAGGAATAATGAAGAAGGAACTCATGTTTGAGCAGTTGCTGTATAGTAGGTATTGTATTGGGTGCCTTCAAATATTATCCTATTTAAACTTCCCATAAACCCCCAAATCTCAGTTAATCTTATTGTGTAGAAGGAAAATATTCCAAACATCAAGTCCAAACATATACACTTTTCTTATAATTCGTCAAGTACTCAAAACTGTCACATTTTAGTTGGCTCAATATTTAGATTATGATTTTTTTAAAAACACAGTTTCTTTTCCCAGAGCTTATAATTGTCAGTCTTTCTTGTGACTGGTAAAACAAATCATTATCTTACCAGTAAGATGACACACCTTCTTGATGATAAAATTTTGTGATATTATTCATTTTCTCTTTGAAGGTATTCTTTCTGGAACCTTGAGCTTCATGTTATATTTTGGATCACCCTAGGATTTTATCATATTACTAGGGGCCCAGTGCACGAATTTGTGCACTTTGAAAGGAACTGTGGGCTGTGAGGCTGCAGTGGACACAGGGGCGGGGCTTGGCCCATCCTCCATGCCCCCACCGGGCCCCTCCTGCTGCGGCCCCCGGTCCCTTGTCTGCTGGTAGCCCCACTCCCGCCACCACCACTCCCATGCACTGCTGGTGGGGAACAATTGGGGCCGGTACCAGCAGTGGGTGCAAGTAGCAGCTGCTGCCCCATCGCCCCTCAGGAGCAGGGGAAGGTGGAGAAGCCCTCAGGGGCGATCGGGGCCAGCAGCCGCCACTCACACGAGTGGCAGTGCCAGCTGCAGGTTCGAATGGGGCTGGCACCAGCAGCAGGTGCAAGCACCTGGCGGGACCATGGCACGCAGGTGCAAAGAATTTTCAGTAACCACCAGAGGCTCATCCCTTTGACAGCGACCGGCACCCCGTCTTGGTCTGGTGCCCTTGCTCATCTGCTCCACCATCCTACCATGGTCGATGTCCCGTGCTCTGCCACCTGCTGCCAATGCCAGCCATGTTCTGTGCACACCCCCTGGTGATCAGCGCATATCATAGCAACCAGTTGTTCGGTTGTTCTGCCGTTCAGTTTATTTGCATATTAGGGTTTTATATAGATAGATAGATAGATTAGATTAGTTTTGATGTTGCTTGGATTCCATATCCACTTTTCTCTTGGATTCATTTTCACTTTTCTTGATTTATCCTAAAATTTTTTTTTAGAAAAAGTTGAGAGATAAAATTTTTGCTTTTTTGAAAATGTCTTTTTGGCCAGATCTGAAATTCTAGATTAAAATCTTTCCTTTCAGGAGTTGTAGTTATCTTCTCACACCTAGTGCTTTTGATGAAAAGACTGAAATAAAAGTTAATTCCTTTGCCTTTGTAGGTAAACAGTTTTTCCTCTGAAAATTTTTTAGTCATTTTTTTTATTTCCCATGTTCTGAAATTTACCAGGAATATAGTTGGTGTAAGATGCTAAAAACTGTTATTCAGCATGGCATTTTATAGGCCCTTTCAATGTGATCATTCTGAGAAAAAAAAATTACTTTGTTTTCTCCATCTCTTCTTTTTCTCTATTTTCTTCATTATTGGAAATTCTATTAGCTGTTTGTTGGAGCTCATGATGGATTCTCCATTTGTCTTAATTGGTACCAACTTCAGCAATCGCATTTGTGAGTACCAGGAACTTGTACTTGTTCTCCAGTAGCTCTTTTCCCAAGGTAGCTTGTTCTTCGTTTCAGCCTCTTCTTGACTCTGGGAAAGTGACCAGATTAAAAGAGATCAAGGCTATTTATTTGAGTAGTTTTGCTGTGAACAATGGTACAAAACTAAGAGGTATCTAGAGATTATAACACAGTCAAGTTAATTTGCTTTGTTTTGATTTTTTTCCCTACACAATAAGAGAGATCCCTGCATTTTATTAAACTCAGCAAGATGAACTAAGATTCCTTAGAGGCTAGGAACTCTGTTCCCCACCACACACGCATACCCAAGGCACTGCACACCAGTACAGTTGTAGCAATGTTAAATACCATGCTACTTCCTTACATTGGTAAAGGCCACTGCCACGTCTCCTATGAATGCTACACTATGTCAGCTTCCCTGAAGCTGCCTCAGAACTTCCCCTTGGAACATCATAAACTTTCCTCAATTCAGAAGCTAAAGGTTTGTTTCTGGAACAGCAGATGGAATCCAGAACTCTGCTGTAATGCTAATGGAGAACTTCTTCATTACTGAGCACCTTAGCGCATCGCTTCCCAAATTTCCACCTCCTGCACACAGATTCCCTTCAAGGACTGCAGAAGGTTGGCTTCACCCCATCATACCCTCTGCCTAGCCCCCATGAGTTCAAGATTGGCACCACAAGGAAGCCACCTCCGCCCCAACCAGAGCAGGCCTGGATCCCCAACACAGGGTTGAAGGAGACAGCACCCTTCCAGTCAATGTCAAATGCCACCTGGGCTCCCAAAGTGGTGGTCACTTGCCACCAGCCAGGTGTTGTGCTTAGAAGATTGCTGTGGGCCCTGCACTTCTAGGAAGTCGGTTCTGATAGCACAGAGAGAGCAAATATGTGAGGAATGAGGCCGACTCTGGTGGCCTGACTTCAAGAGAAGAAAATAGAAAGAGCCCGAGGGCAGTTGGGGCCAGGAAGGTTCCCCTTTTCACTACTTTAGTTGAATTTCAGCTCCATTTAGCAGGATAAGTTCATTAAAAGTGACCAAGTGCTTGCTTGTCTCAGAGTTACAAGCATTGATTTTTATTTTATTTTTTTTAGCAATGATAGCATGTCTGAAGCACACAACACTAATATTGAAAAGGAAAAAAAATCCAGACATATACATACTGTATGATTTCATGGATATCAAATTTCAAGTTAGAAACAAATAAATGATGTGAATTGATATGAAAAGAAGTGGTGAAACTATAAAGGAGAATGAAGTTTACATGAGGAAAGTGGTTTTCTCTCTCTTGGAAAAGGCATCCGAGGGTTCAGAGGTGCTGATCACTTTCCACTTATTGACCTGGGTAGTGGTTTCTTGAGTATTTATTACAAATTAGTTGTTGAACTATACATTTATGTCATATATACTATATGTGCATATTTTATGTATGAATGCTATATATTAAACAATTTTAATAGAAAAAGTTTTCATGAGAATGGTTGGAAGACAATTTCAGGTAAGAGCAATATCTGAAACAGCATGAGCCTTCCCCTTCTATCCACTGAAGGCAAACATTCACTAAAGGGAGCAACCATAGCCATGTGCTGTCCATGGCTGTGAGCCACCTACATACAGATTTGGCAGACATAAATAACCTCAACACATAGATAACATCAAAATGCAAAAAAGTTATTGAGTTTTGAGTATTTATTACCTCTATTTTTAAAATAAATTACTTTTAAGTTCTTATAATTTAATTTTTCATTATGGCTGTGTTCAACAGCCAGATCACCAAACTCCTGAAAATTTAGCAAGTAACTGTAAGCCCATGCAAGCCAGCTCCAGCACATCCCTGACTATGGACAACAACAAAGGCCTTAATAACGGTAAAAAGGAAGTATATGCAAACCACAGCCCATTCCAGTACGTAGAGGGCACAATTCACTTATTTATGCATTTAACGATTGCATAGCATATACTGCACAACAGGTGCTGTTCTCAGCACTATGTATATATTCATTCTGTCATGTGGCTTTGCCTGAATGAGAGGCACACATTGGAACTAACTACTGAAGATCTTTAGAGATGAATGGAGTCTCAAGTATATCAAGAAATGGGTCAAGGCTCACATACTGGCAGAGGGCACAGGAAGTTTAGCAATTCAGTAGTGGGAAACTGCCATAACTAAGAAAGATGCCTTCCTAAGCATGGCCACTAATGAAGCATTTACAAAAGAGTTCATGAATGGCTCCAGTTGGACATAGGAGGGAAAAGGGTCAAGTAAAAGAAAGAGAAGTAACTAAGGAGAATGAGGAGGGGTGGTTAACCATCTTTATGGAAGTCTAACAACACTGAGACAATCAAATGTGACAAGTAAAGGGTGATTAAGAACAAGCACCACTATCTAGATCACTTTGGCACCCAACAAATGGCCCTAAAGCCAGGAGAAACTCTCCAGGGTTTCAAACACAACTGGAAAAGCAAGCATGAATGAAAAAACTACCCTACTGTGATTAAAAGTATCACATCCATTGCAAGACTTTATATTACAATATGATGTAGAGACAAAACCAGTTTCATATAGGAAAAAAATAGATTAATGGTACAGTTGTAAATTCTATCTATATATATAAAAAAGCCTAAGCAACCGAATGACTGAACAACCGAACAACCAGTCAACCGGTCGCTACGACACACACTGACCACCAGGGGACAGATGCTCAATGCACAGGATCGGGCTCCCTCCTGTCTGGATTGGGCCAGCGGGGATCGGGCCGATATCGGCTATCCGACATCCCCCAAGGGGTCCCGGATTGTGAGAGGGCACAGGCCAGGCCGAGAGACCCCACCAGTGCACAAATCGGTGCACGGGGCTTTTAGTTTAATATAATCAATATAATATTTAAAATAATTATGAAATTTTAAATGATGTTTATGAATTCTTACACCTGCCAGATACTAGAATTCTATGTGGTGACTATGATTAGTTTTCTTTTTTAATAGGAGAAAGTAGATACCAGCAGAACTATGTAAGAAGCTATAGGCTTTGAAAACCAATTGGATACAGGTGTCAAATGATAGGTGTTGGTCAAATTCTAGAAGCCATTGCCACATTTTAAACTGAGCTAAGCAGTATTCTACTGGAATGTCACATTAATTTAAAATGGGGTGTCCAGCCCTAACCGGTTTGGCTCAGTGGATAGAGCGTTGGCCTGCAGACTGAAAGGTCCCAGGTTCAATTCCGGTCAAGGGCATGTACCTTGGTTGCAGCACATCCCCAGTAGGGGTGTGCAAGGAGGCAGCTGATTGATGTTTCTCTCTCATTGATGTTTCTAACTCTCTATTCTTCTCCCTTCCTCTCTGTAAAAAACCAATAAAATATATTTAAAAAATAGTTCTGAAGACAAGAAATTGCTTAAAAAAATAATAAAAATAATAAAATGGGGGTCCATGGGAGGTGTTTTATTTTTCTGTTTCTATCTTAATTTCACTTACCAATTTTACTAGGAGTTTCCTGACATTTTCCATTATTTTTTAATATATAGTAGTTCAGATAGCATTTATATGAAATCATATTCATTTTATTTGTATTTGTGATTTCTCAAGGGCCAATCTTGAGTTGACTGTAATATAAAATGGAGAAGAACGGGTCCATGCCCTGGAGGTTTGTCATCTCAGCATGATGGACAGAACTGTAATGGTCTGGCTAATACAATTCAGGGATGACTGAGTTACAACCACAGCTTTCGTTTGCTCTAGGAACCCTTCCAGTTACTCAAAGAATCATGAGACCGAGAGAAAACTGGCATTTTAGAAAGATGGATCTTAATGCCTTTTCCACCACCCACCCCTCAATCTTGCCTGGGGAACTAGGGGAAGAGAATGCAGAAAAGCAGAGAGATCTAACTGTTCGGGAGGTGGCATTTTCTCCCCTCCACACTATGCCTGCCACACGCATCTCTAGTAAGTAGAGCACGAATGCACATTGGCATGGAAGTTCACAAAGTTTCTTTTTCGTCTGCTCTGAAATTAAAGATCTGGGTAGTAGAGAGCTTATTAGTTGGATGACATCTAGCCCCAGGGTGGTGCCCTGATCGGAGGCACTGTAACAGTGTATCAAGACTCCTCCAAGGTGAAGGGAAATGTTGCTCCGCCCCATCCTCCTGTTGGCACTCATTCCTGCCTGTAGCCCACACTGTAGATAGCAGTGCTGGCCCTTGTTGCATAACATCAACATCTATATGAAAATGTCCAATCTTATTTTTCTGAAACCTTAAAAGACGTAGCCTTCATGAACCTCAGGCCTTTCATCTGGGAAAAAAACAAAAACAAAAAAAAAGCTCTTAAAGTTGCCTCCCCCTTATCTTATCAACCCTGTCCTGTTATAATCCCACTAGTGGCCTGGTGCACAAAATTCGTGTATAGGGGAAGGGGGGTACCTCAGCCCAGCCTGCACCCTCTCCAATCGGGGACTCCTTGGGGGATATCCAACTGCCAGTTAGAGAGCTAACACCCTGGAAAAGCAAGCATGTGGGATCAGGCCTAAACTGGCAGTCAGACATCCCTCTCACAGTCTGGGACCACTGGCTCCTAATCGCTCACCTGCCTGCCTGCCTGATTGCCCCTAACTGCCTCTGCCTGCCTGCCTGATTGCCACTAACCCCTATGCCTACCTGCCTGATCGCCCCTAACTGCCCTCCCCTGCCGACCTGATCTCATCCCCAACTGCTCTCCCCTGCAGGCCTGATTGCCCCTAACTGCCTCTGCCTGCCTGACTGCCCCTAACTGCCCTCCCCTGCCAGCCTGATCTCGCCCCCAATGGCCCTCCCCTGCCGACCTGATTGCCCCTAAAGGCCTCTGCCTCAGCCCCCACAACCATGGCTTTGTCCAGAAGAAAGTCGGATGTCTAGAAGATGGCCAGTTGACCTAGTCTAATTAGCATATTACCCTTTTATTAGTATAGATATATTATATAGGAAAGGATTGCTTAAATGAGGAGGGAAAGCCTTTTTCATCAGGAGGAGATGCTCTTGGCAGACAAAAATACATAATCCCTATATCTGGACTGATAGCCAGCCATATGCACTATACTGCCAAACCGGTCATTAAAAAATTGAACCGCTTTCTTATACCTTACACCAAACAGCTGTTGCCCTTAAAACCCCTCCTCAACTCCCACCTTAGGTTCTGTCTTCACATTCCACCCAGATTAGGTTCTGGTTGGTCAGTTTCTATGCCAGTCAGCGTCAAAAGCTCTGCCTCCTAGGCAGCCATTGGCTCCTCAAACTTCACCCAGATTTGGTTCTGATTGGTTGGTTTCTATGCTAGTCAGTGTCAAAAGCTCCACCTCCTAGGCAACCATTAGCTCCTTGCACTTCACCCAGATTTAATTCTGATTGGTCAGTTTCTATGCCAGTCAGCATCTCCGGGCTTACAACAGGCCTGATCAGAGAGGCAAGGCTGATCAGCAGCAGCAGAGGCCCGAGGGAAAGAGAGGTGTGGCTGCTGGCCAGGCCTGGAGCGAAAGAGAGAGGCAAGGGCTGATCAATAGTTGCCATGGAGGCTACGGATCAGACCCTTCTTCTCTCTCCTGGGGCCTGATTCGCAGCCCCCTCAGCTGTCAGTGCTGGGTTGAGTCAGTGCTGGATCGCCACGGCAACCCAGCACTGACTTCTGGTTGGTCGAGCCTTCAGTCATTTTGGATGTTACGGACTCTGGGTTTATATATATTAGGATGAGCTGACCTCACCTGCTTTCTCCATCCCTCATCATCCCACGTTGGTCTCCTTCTGCGTTCCACCACCCTGCTCCCCTTTTTAAAATAATTACTGCTGCAGATTTCCTGAAAGGTGACTCCATTAACTGTTGCTCAGAAGCCTCTCAGGTTGTTTTGCATTCCGGTAACCAGGGATGACTTCAAATGTCACTGCTATTCCTCTCCTTTCTCCTGGGAAGGCCGAGAACCAGGGTAAAGACAGGGGCCCATAGGTCCTGGAAATCATGGGTCAATAACGTTTGAATTTTGAGAAGTAAGGTATTATTAGCACAGCTACCCCTGTCCCCTTTTCTGCCTTGGCACATGGCCAGGAGAGGCAGAGAAGGAACAGCAAAAGGGAGTTTTCAAGGGTGTTAGCTCTCTAAACTGTCCCAGCCTGCCCAGCCACAGCCCCTCCTCCCCGACCCCACCCCCAGGAGAGGACAAAGCCTTCCAGCTCTGCTTTCATTGCCTGGATGCAACTATGTTGAACAGTCATTAGCTCTCTACTCCCCAGGGGAAGGAAGATCTAATAGAATCAGGTCATTTTTATTTTATTTTATTTACAGAATCAAAAATTAGAGTTGAAATCGTTTGGCATGCACCTGCCTAATACAACACTGCTTCCTGCAGAGAATTCCTGAGTTTAGAACCCTCTTACCTCCTTGCCATTTTTATCACATCAGCTCCCTCGCATTTATCTTCTTCTTTTCCCTTCGGGAGGGTAAAAAACTAATGAATAAAATTACAGGTTACTATCTCAGGAGGCTGAAAATAAAGCACGGTAAAAAAAAAAAAAAAAAAAAAAAAAAGCCCATAATTGAAGCTGAAAATAATTGTAACAATGGTAGCAACTATAATAAATTTTTTAAAATGTATTTTTATTGTAGAAAGTATTACAGATGTCCCCTTTTTATTCCCCATTGACCCTCTCCACCCAGCCCCCAGCCCAGCCCTTTTTCATGTTTCATCTCTCAGATCTGGGGGGATTTTTTAATATTTCTAACAGTTCTTTTTTCCAGACCAACATACTCCAACTCGTGAGCATGGTAGGCCTAAGGGGCCTCATGAGTAAAGGCTTATTTATTATTAGAAATGCTTATTTCTGCACCAGGGCTTAAGGAAACATGCATACACATATGAATCAGCATGAAAATATTAAACCTTTAATTGACTTTTTATGGGTCTGTACACTGAATATTAAACCCATGGATTTCTATTTCCAAACTAATGTTGCATACTGTCTTGTTCAGTAACTTTATCTTTTTGTTTTCAAATTTGTTTTTAGCTGATTTTATCACAGTGTGGTAGACTGAGCTAGCAGCAACACCCAGATCTGCTGTTTCACACTGTCATCTTGCGCACTGACATGGTTTTGCATATATGGCACGTTTCCAATTATCTGGGGTAGTGCATGGTTGGACGGGCACAGATATAAGCAAAGCCCATGAATAATCCTCAAATCACTTTGTAGCCAGTATTACATTTTCAGGACTTTTTCCTTCACCAAACATTCCACCAAATTTGCTAATAAAATCAATTGGATTTCCAATTTCTCCTCCTGAGCCTGCTAACTCAAGTGATAATGACAATAAGCAGGTAAATGGTTGCATGACAGCAATAGGAGAATCATAATCGATATACAGAGGAGTCTACCTTCCACTGCAGTCCTGAGAATTGGCTCAACCCCAATCGGCCTTTTTTATGGTTTGTTTACTAATAACTCTCTGGGGGGAGAGGGAGGGCAGGTGTCCAAACTTGAGTCTAAACCACGGGTGGGCAAACTTTTTGACTCGAGGGCCACAATGGGTTCTTAAACTGGACCGGAGGGCCGGAACAAAAGCATGGATGGAGTGTTTGTGTGAACTAATATAAATTCAAAGTAAACATCATTACATAAAAGGGTACGGTCTTTTTTTTTTTTAGTTTTATTCATTTCAAACGGGCCGGATCCGGCCTGCGGGCCGTAGTTTGCCCACGGCTGGTCTAAACTGTGATTTTTTTTTACTAGGACTCAAATATTTGGGCCTGACTGGGGCCTCGAAGGGGTGGAAGAGTGACTTTGGTAGCTCTGGTTCCCTGAATGCCGGGCCCTGGCAGCCAGTAGCATTGGCCAGTGCAGTCATTCAGCTTGGTGGCCAGCCAAGACCTCAGCATCACACATTACTGGGAGCAGCCAGTGTGAAAAATAAGGAAGCAAACTAACACTCCGTGAAAACAGAAAGCACCTGAATCTGAGTATGCATGAGATTCTCCAGGAGTGGGTCTGAGTGGATAAGAGGCAGGAAAAGATCATTATTCTTAATCTAACCTTGTGGCTGCCTTTCTGGCCAGGCTGGAAAAACCTGAGACAAGTGGAATTACAGATATGTTTGGGATCACACACTTTTTAAAAGATGTCACTGTAGTGAGTATGTGTGTGTGTGATTTTTTTCTTTTTCATTTTTGTGGCTAACCATATTTCCTCTTTCCCGACCTCTAGGGTCACTTATCTTTCCCATGTTCTTGGGAATCGGTCTTTATTTATGACACAGTGGTCAGGTGGAGTATTGTGCTTTCTCTGATAAGAGGCTGGGATGCTCTGAGTCAACCCAGAATTGTGAAATACTCAGAGTGGTCTTACAAACACCAAAATTTGCTCAGAAGAAAAAAAGAAGTCTTATTTTGTTTCCAAACCATTAGACAATGTATTCATGTGGAAGGATAAACCAAAAGGAAATGTATCCGTCTTCTCATCTTGGCCCTTCCCCAGCAGGGTAACCTACATATTTTGTATTTAGGAGGAGGTGGTAGAGCATGGTCATGTGCTATCTCTGAAACACTGCCTAGTGGCCGGGCAGAGTGGGAATTTACTTGTTCTGCTCTGTAGACACGGTTCGCTCCTGTCAGAAGTCGTTCAAACCAACGTTTGGTGATCTGTACGAATCTGCCGAAAAAGAGAAAGGCTGTGAGACTGGAGACAGAAAACAAAAATTTGACATTTTTTTCAAATGCAAGAGGAAGCTGGAGGCTGAAAAATGCAGACCAGTGAGTATATTTGTTAGGCCAATGTTAGCTACCGAAAACAGAGTAACTTGAGCTTTTTAAACAAATAACGGCAAATTCATTGTGAAGTTGACCTGAAACTGAACCCCAATAGAGACATGTTCAAGTCTCTGTGCTGTACCTTCCTAACTTTGTAGATTTAGGCCAATGACTTAACATCGGGGTTTTATTTATGGCACAAAGATCATAGTGGCATCTAACATGCAGGTTTATTAGGAAGGTTAAAGGAGATAAAGCGCTTATCACAGGGCCTGGCATACTGTGAATGGCAGCTATCATTATCACATTAAAAGGCTCATGTGGAGTTATGAATGTTGCCAGCAAATATCTAGAGTGTCCATATGGGAGAGAGAAAGTTGTGTTTTGTATGGTCCTGATAGGGAGAATTCAGAAACAATTTTCAGCTCAGTGTGGGAAAAAGCTATTGAACAATCTGAGCCATACAAGAAGAGAATGATTTGTGTCAAGAGATGGGAAAGCTGCTTCTAGACCCTGGAGAAAGATAAATATCAGCTGTGCAGCTTGGTCATGTTTTGAGAGTGGCAGGGAGGAGATGAAAAGCAAGGAAGAAAGCCTGCTGCTCCCTACTTATTAATGGTCACTATTTCTCCTGAAAACATGTCATCATCACCACTATCGTTGGCCATTTTCAGTGCTCCTCAAGGTTGGTCAATAAAGGGACTTCAAACCAGAACCCTTCCAGCACCTCTTGAAGGACAGTCTTTATGTACAAACCTCTCAGGTAACAAGAATAAAATATTCATTCATTTCTTGATTTATGCAAGAAATATTTATTGAGCATCAGTTATGGATGAGGAACTAGAGGTACAACAATGAACACAATCGGTACAGGCCTGCAAACCAGAAACATAGTTGTAAAAAACATAGTTGCAGTTTGTAAAAATATACACTGTTGTTTCCAGTATTTTATTACAAACTAGAGGCCCAGTGCATGAAATTCATGCATGGGTAAGATCCCTAGGCCTGGGCAGTGATCAGGGCCGATCAGGGCCAATCAGGGCCTCCCAGCTGCCAACCAAGGCCTCTCTTCCCCGGCTGCCGGCCAGGGCCTGCCTTCATTTCACGCCGCCTCCTGGTGGTCAGCACACATCATAGCAAGCGATCAAACTCCTGGTCTCCCGATTGAACTCCCGAGGGGACACTTTGCATATTAGGCTTTTATATATATAAATGAGTGCTTTCTTAGGACTATAAGGGGGTTTCAGGATGACTCCTTCTGTATCTTCTGATGTTTAGTGAGCGATTACATCAGGTCAGCTTGGTACTTACCCCACACTGAATGTAAACTGCCTCAACTGGGTTGCCTCAAGCAGATATTCTAAAAACAGAGGTGTGCTGTTAGAGACACGTATTATCCCATATCAGAAAAGAATTCTCTTGCCCACTAACTGTTCAAGGCAACTACAGACCATTACCAAAAGATGTTCTTTTTTTAAATTTCTCACTATTGCCTCAACACTCTTTACTCATGACACAGTTGCACAATTCCACGTAGAATTAACTAGGAAGTGTATGGCTATCCCACTCTGTGGAACTGTACCCAAAACTAAACAGAACATAGATGCCCTGCAACTTGCAGAGTGAAGGTGGGAAACCTTATGTAATAACCCCTGTGCAGAATCCGATTCTAAATGGTGCTTCATTTTGGTGATCAAAGAAACAGAATCTTCGAATAAAAAGAGCTTTTCAGTTCAGATGCCTAATAATAAAAAAAAAGTCTGCTTATCAAAGGTCCTTGCTATTTTTATCCTATTATGGGCTTTAGCTTTAGCTATTCCAAGCCCAGAGAAAGGCTAGAGAGTTTCATTACATAAACTGCTACTTTTCCTTCTTTCGTGAGTGAAGAAGAAAGAAAAGGAAAATATTCTGGATACCAAGAATCTAGAGACTAAAGGATTACAAAGAATAAAAAGCCATCACTGGGAGACTGATTAATCTATGATCTTCAGGTAGTCATTACTGCTAACTACTGTCAATTCCATTACTTGGGGATTGGAGTGTGAGGAAGGATTTCTAGGCCCAGGTCCATGATCATTAAACTATTTCCTCTCAAATGAGAATAGGTGCCACCAGATAGTGAGTCTGGGACCAGAGAGAAAATATATGCCATTTTGTGACTCGTCATCAAAGCACAAAGGTATGCCCCTCGGGTGCATACAGTAGACAGCTGCTATGGTCATCTCATCTCTTCCATGGCAGAGGAAGAGCTTTAAAAGGCTCTTGGTCATGATTGGCAGCCCACCTGGAATGAGGATGCTGTCTTTGATCTTTAGCACAGTGGATGAAGTCTAGCACTGTGCTGTGTTGTTCAAACTTCCCTGATGAAAAGAATCATCTGGGGTACTTATTAAATGCACATCTTTCCGAAACCCCACCTAAAACCACTGAATCAGAATCTCCAGATGGAGGCCCAGAAAGTTAAATATTTAATAAGTGCCCAGGAGATTCTCATTTTCAAAAAGACCAGGGAAAACACAGAAGAATATGAGTCCTTGTTCGTAATTCTTCTTGAACCTTCTGGGCTCTAACCAACAAGGTAACAGCTTGTCATCAAGCTTCCGGAGGTATCAAGAACCCTTCATAACAGCCACCACATCCATGGCACCAAATAATGGAATGTCTATAATATACACCAAACTACACAATTAAGCAGTATTGAAAGAAACAGTGGTTCATTAGAGCAGTTGTTTCCATTAAGTCTCTCAAAGTGTTTTTAGAGTAGAAAGTTAAAACAAATGTTCTAATTAGCATAATATTCGAAAATTACTTTCAGTATACGTTTATGAAAAATAAAAATTCTTCATCGAATTGTAAATCCAATCCTGTATAATAAAGAACTAATATGCTCATTAGACCAGATGGCAGAACGACCTTCTGGAAGGACCAGTGGGCAGGGCCATGGGGCCGTGAGGCAGCTGGGGCTGCAAGGGCTGAGCCCCTTGCACGAATTTTGTGCATTATGCCTCTAGTAGAAACATAGACATGTAAAACCTCCATCAAGAATTAAACCTAGATATTAACTTATTTTCCATACAAGTATTAAACCTAGATATTAACTTATTTTGTACACAAGTATAATTTTCCATTATACTTTTCTAACCAAATACACGGAGATCATAATTATTATTAAAATATCCTGATGGATAGATACTATTATTATGTTATACTAGAGGCTCGGTGCACTGGTGGGGTCCCTTGGCCTGGCCTGTGGGGATTGGGCCGAAACCAGCTCACCAATATTCCCCGAGGGGTCCTGGATTGTGAGAGGGCGGTTCTCGGGTGATGGACCCCAGAATCGGAATCGGGCTCCCTCCTCTCTGGTTGGGGGTGCGTCACCCGAGAACTGCTGCTGCCAAGTGACCACGGCTCAGCAGCTCCTGCGTTGAGCAAATACTTCCTGGTGGTCAGTGCACATCATAGCTACTGGCTGGTCGGCTGGTTGGTTAGGCTTTTGTATATATAGATAATAAGATATATTAATTTTATTATCTTAAATGAAAGTAAATCAAGTTATAATTATTTTACTAGAAAGTAAAAGACATTTTTAAATGAATTTTTGCTAGAGAGGGGATAAATGGTGATGGAAGGAGACTTGGCTTGGGGCAATGAACACACAATACAGTGTACAGATGATGTATAGTGGAATTGTGCATCTGAAATCGATATAATTTAGTTAATGAATGTCACCCCACTAAACTCAATAAAAAGAAAAAGAAAAATGGATTTTTGCTTAAAGAATCTCATTGCTTATTTTGTCAACACCACTAAATAAATCAAAAAATAGCATTTTGAGATGGTCCCAGATATTTCCCAGGGCCCCATATAGCTAGTTCTGACCATTTGATTAAGTTCCATTCAGTGGAATGTCAGCAAAAGTAATGTGTCACTTCTGGGTCTCACTCTGAGAACATTAGAACATGAGTCCCTTGGTTCCTTCACCTCTTCCCACTGGGGGAGAAGCAGCCAGCTTGGACCAAGTCATTGAAGGCTACAGGCTGAGAAAAGGAAAGCTGCCAGGACATAGGGTAGGCTTTCATCTGTGCTGTGTGTACATGCGAGAGAGGGAGGTAGGGGGGAGAGAGGGAAAGGGAGAGAGAGAGAGTCTCATATTTTGCTTAAGCCACTTAGAGTTGCTTTGTTAGATCAGCCTAGCCTATATCCTAATTAATACCACAAACCAAAAAACAACAAGCTTGAATAAAGGAAGATACTACCAAATAAAGGAAGAATTTTAAAAAATATAGAAAAGATGTCAACAAAAACAATCACTTGTCAATACATTTTAACCCTGATTGAACTTCTATTTTTTATTTCCAATTTTTTTAAAAAATGAATGGATCTTTTCAAAGGTAACTGTCAACTCTTCTAACATCTAATACTCTCAATATCTACTCTCTTTGAATGCTATTGTAAGACACTGACTGACCTTTTAGGTTATTTATGATGTAAAATGAACTACCCTTAAAATTGTTATATTTTAACTGTCAGCAAATCCTTGCAAAGTTCAATAGATTCATAAATAATAAAAGTTAATACTCTGCTACAATATTTATGGAAACTTTAAGGCAGAGACATATAGATTTAAAAATAAAAACAGTATTTTTGCATTAGCAATTCAGATCAATAGAGACTATATTTCTAAGGTTAAAGTTTTTAAAGCACTATTTCTATATTCATATCTCTCAAAGGGAAAAGTGGTTTCTGTCATTTTATATAAATTCAGAGTCTTAGTTCAGAATTTTTCAACACAGAACATTAAAACTCAGGAGAGATGACTGTTAACATCAAAGGGCCAGGGCACTCTTCTCACAGGTTTTCTGTGTCAGACCTGCTTTGAGCAATAACCAAAGACATTAGTGATATCACAGGGGTCTCTGATTCCCAAAACCTCTGTTAGAAAATATCTGAGACCTCCAGGTTCCTCAGATCACCTGCCTTCTCCTGTTGGGAAGCCAGTCTTCCCAGCATAGAGTTGTCAGATGTAGCAAATAAAAATACAGAACACCTAGTTCAATTTGAATTTCAGATAAACAGCAAAAACACTTTTAGTGTAAGTATGTTGCATGCAACATTTGGGACATACTTATACTTTAAAAATTATTCAATCTAGCCCTGGCTGGTGTGGCTCAGTTGGTTGGGCGGGCGTCGTCCCATGCACGGAATGGGTGCTGGCTTGATTCCCTGTCAGGGCACATGCCTGGGATTCAGGCTCGGCCCCCTACAGTTCCTGGTAAGGGGCGTGCAGGAGGCAGCCGATCAATGTTTTACTCTCCCATCCATTTTTCTCTTTCCCTCTCCCTTCCTCTCTCTCTCTCTCTAAAAATCAATTTTTAAAAAATTATTCACTGTTTATCTGAAATTCAAATTTAACTGGGCAGCCAATATTTTATCTGACAACTCTAAATCAAGACAACATATATGAATGAATATAGCCATGAAACATTAAACTAACATAGCAGGGGTCCCAAATTCTAGGATGTTGCTGGTCAAGGCATACATGTATGCATAATCCATGGACACAGACAATAGTGTGGTGAAGACCTGGGGTGGGGGTAGAGGCAGGGGAGT
>NW_005358943.1:1245247-1250522 GCF_000412655.1 Myotis brandtii | reverse complement strand
AGGCACATACTGAAAGGGAGGAGGAGAGGAGGAAAGAGAAAGAGGAGAGGAGGAGGAAAGGAGAAGAGTACAGCATCTGTCACTTGCCATCTGTCTAATTCCCAGGCCTAGCCCCAGGGACTCACCCTGAGCCATTTTATAGAGATAGACTGTAGGCCCCAGGCTAAATGAGAGATGCTACAAATCACAGGGTGTAAGTCCCACACGGCATTTGGTATCCAGGTAACAGGTAACACTGGGTACCAATGTGACCCGGGGTGGGGAAAGAAGCCTCCCCCCACTTCTAACCTTGCTGCTTGGAAACTTCAAAGGCGCCCTTTGGGAGCACTGGATGAGCCTCGCTGACCACACTTGGAGCACCTCCACTGATTCTAGCCTCAGCAGCCTTCAGCAGTGATCCCCCATTGTAGTCACAATGACCGAAAGAACCAGAGAGGAAAAGAAGATTTGGCATCATCTTTAGCCAATAGAATCGTTCTTCATCCCAAAAAAGACACATACCAGATATGGCCAGAAGTAAGTGGATGAGAACTAACGGAGCGCTAGGGAGCTGCCCATGACCAGGTGAAGGTAAGAGCCAGAGAAACGTGGGCATGACCAGCAGTAGGACCCCCTGTGCATGCACAGATGGGGAGGCCCGGGGAGCGTGGTTACAGGGCTGTCCTTCCCAGCTCTATTACCAACTCTTTGCTTGTTAGAAACTAATAAGGATCTCTCTAGGCTACAGCTTATTCTTAGAGATAATGTTTCCTTCTGTAACTTTCCTTTCTCCAAAGATTAAATGATTTTATGAGCAAGGGTTCTTAACTCTCCATGCTCCCAACAAATTCAGCTTATCGGGAAGGCATCCAGAAAGAGGTTATATCTTCTAGAATGTTATACTACGTGAACTTTCAAGCAGGAAGGAATTTATTCTATTGTCCTTCATCTGTCTGTCTTTTGTCTCCTGAGAAAACCATCCTCAAAATCTTGGCAGCTGGAGCCAGAGGTTGAACTGAGCGCTCTGGCCCTTCCTTGCAGCTTCTTGACACAGGAGGCACTGCTCTCAGACACAGGGAAACTGTGTTCTGTTCTTTTATTATTATTATTATTATTATTATTATTACTTTCAGGTGCACAGCTTAGTAGTTAGAAGATCATATACGTTACATAGTGTTCCCCGCAGTATTTCCAGTACTGCACCTGGCACCATACCTGGTCATTACCACCAATATTATTGACTGTATTCCCTGTGCTTTCGTCACATCCCCGTGACCATTTTGTAACTACCAATTTGTTAGAACGTCTTCATCCCTTTGTCTCAAGGGCATGCCAGCAGGCCTATGACCTCTTTGCACCTGTCCTCCCCGGAGGCCTGGAGACTTAGATGCAAGCAAGCCTCTCAGGGTGACCTGTTCTGAAATCGTAGAAGCAGATGAGTCCTCCACCTTTATTTCCACTCTCTTTTAAGTAAAGAAAGAAAGCCTTACACTTTGGGGGCCTCAGGAGCATAAATAAGAGGTTTAGGATTTTTGGAGATGGCAGACATGGCAAGGGCTTCTCTTGCCTTAAGAAATACATCCGAATAAAAAAAATAAGGATATCAGGAATGTCCTTAGATTAAAGATGAGGCCACTGAGGTTCAGAGAATGTGAGTGAATTGCCTGAAGTCGAGTAGCAGAAGGGGAACTGGAATAGATTGCTCGCCCTCCGGTTTCATCCTCTCTGTGCTATCCCAGGGCTTTCTTTAAGAGCGTCATACGAATGCCTGTGACCAGCGTTTCAGAAGGTGGGTCTAACCCACAAATATCAGTTTGTGCAGAGTATAAAGAAAAAGCTAGTGCAGAACAATTCATGGTTAATAGGAGAAACTCATTGTTCAAAACCATCCCCCAAATGTTCTCTTGGAGGGGAGACAAATCTTAGAGGCACGTTTAAGGATTTGCTATCCTACAAGGTAGCCAGGCCAGGGCCCCCTGGAAGAGTAGGGAAGCTGATATTTCCCTTGCCAGGTGTCCCACTCTCACTCCATCTTCCCAGAGTTGTGAGTAAAAGGCCCTGTTAGATGGGCCTTTTATTATAAAGCAGTAAGACTCAAGGTTCTCATTTAGGTCTAAGGAAGAGGAAGCTCCTTGCTCCTCTAGCTTAAGCCACCAAGTCCAGCCTCATTCACCAGGTTCTCTCCTAGCACCGTGAGCTTTATTGCTCACTTCCTTGCTTCATTTTACAATGTTTGCATACTCCTTGGGAACTTGGAGAAAAAGGGTGCCCGAAAGCCTGGCAGGAGTCAAGTCTTACTGTGTCCCTAACCACAAAACCATCTTCACAACAATAAAAACTCATCGGAATGGTTAAAAGGGGTGATTCTGGAAGATAACACACTGTTAGAGACAGAGCTGGACAAGGAGACAGTAGTGAGGCCCTTTGAAGGGACAGTAATCAGGGGAGTATGGGGTATGCAGGGACTCAACTACAGGGAGCAGGAACAGCAGGCACAGAGGGAGTGCCAAAAGGGAACTGAGCAGGTACCAATGCCCAGCTTTGCCCACCCATGTTTCTGGTGATGGCAGCAACCCCAAAAGTCTATGAATTCCATTGAGCAAAAGCTGTTAAGCAACAGCTTAACAGATTTCTGAGAGACTTAGAGAGCTAATATTTTAGAAACACTAATCTTACCCTAGATAATGAACAACACACACCAGGACTCCCAAAGTACTTATTATAATGTGCCAAATAGTAGGCTTCTTTATTTAAGATTTTTTGAATGGATGAATGGTTTCTCTTTCATTGTCTCTTTTGATCTTAAAGGACATGTTGCTTTAAAAAACTACCAAGATAGCCAATATTTTTCAGTCTGCTAAAAATATGTTAAAATCTTTGCGACTTTTTAGTAAGAGGTGCTCCAATATTATTTTATTGCTTTATCACTGCAACTACTGAGAATAAGACCTGTGCAGGGAGGGAGGTTAATGCATAGGCAAGGAAGTAAAGTCTCAAAATTTATATTGGAAACATCACTGGAAAACTCTAATGAAATTGATGCTTTTAAAGTTTTGAAAGAAATCCATTTGCAAAAATAACTCATCACTTCAGAGAGGTCCTTTAGGGAAGTGTTGAGTGTAAAAGGAAATAAAATAATGATGTGCCCATTATCTAGGAGTTGGGGAAGCCCTGAAAAGGCTTGTTCATTTTCCTGTAAATTACATCCTTTCTCTAGTCAATCCCAATGGAAAAATGAGTCACATGGCCAATTCAAGCTTGGATTTCATGGTGTCATTTTATAAGAAATTTACAGAAGATGCCTCCTCAGGGTTATTTATACATTTTTAATTACAATACTTAATTTTGTTTACAGTGATTTAAGCAGCTAATATTATAATTTATGCAAATTCTTAAATATGGCACTGAGTAAAGGGAAAATAATAATGACAGTGTGTGAGGGTACTGTAGTGACTGACCTAAAATCACTTTCACCCCCAACCCTAGGTCTCTTTCCCCATGCCCTTCTCTTATGTCACCTGGCTTTTCTTTGAGTAACCCTGCTCCTCTCCATGCTGTGCATGTGACTCTCAATCACGTTAATGTGACTGTCAATCACTATCTGTAACCCACCAGCAGGCAGGCAGGTGGCTCACACTGACCAATCACAGCCTTTCCTGAGAATGAAGCAGCAATCAGGGAAGTGAAACCCACATATTATTTAAGCCCTTCAACCTTTCCTGTATTTGTGAGCCAGTAAATCCTCCCCCAAACTGTTCCTTTCGTTTAAACCAGGGTAACCTGGTCACATGCATCTGAAAGGGTCCTGCATAATATGTGAACCATCTTTGAATTTACTTAAACCCCATTTACTCTGATTTTTTTTTCACATAGTCTGCTGTTCACAGATACTTTTAAACAAAATCTCCTTGATGATTTTTTTGTTAGACTCTTCTTCTAACGTCTATTTCAGATACACATCTGGCCTAGATTCAGGGAGTTTAGAATACTAATCCATCCTTTATAGCAATGTTTTCTAAGCTTGCCTGATAAAACAACCTGGCAAGGAGGGGTCCTTGTTAAAATCCGCATTTCTGGGTCCCACCGCATGAAGCCTGCTGAATCAAATCTCTAAAGAAGGGGATAACAATCCGTATTTTTTAAAATAACCATTACAAGTGAGCCTAATAAGGCAAATTTAGAAATTGCTGCCCCACAGCAACATTTGTCCTAAACTGAAATCCTTCCTTTGGAAAGAAGGCCTCCTTCCCACGGGTCTTTGAACTTGTGAACCCTTTGAACTCTCCTCTGGAGTAAATCTGTGTTCTCCTGGACACCTCTGATGAAGCGGGTCTCTTTGACTATTTTTTTAATAAGCGCTCTGTAGTGCAAGTTTTTCTACTTAGCTGATTCCAATATAATCAATCAAACTAAAGCTGTGTGAGCTCATTACTTAGGAAATTCATGGAAAGAACTCCAGCCGTGGAATTAGGTCAACCTGGGTTTAAATGCCCCATTTAGATAAACCTGGGTATGAGTTTCTACTATAGATTTAATAACCACAGGAATTTGAGTAAATTTCTTAAATCCACTTACCCTCAATTAATTTTGTTACTCTATAAACTTGGCGCATGGCACAGGTAGAATGCCTACACCACACTGATAACGGAAAACAGAGCTGAATGAACACTCTTGCTTAGTACTTTATTTTTACATAGTAGAGCTTTTTATCTCCTTCTTAGCTTTTAAGAATGGGGAAAAGCAAATCAAGGTAACAGAAAACTTTGCTCAAGTAAAATTTCAAGATAATTTATGATGCTGCCCTCATTAAAAAGAAATAGTAATGCTCAATAAATAGTTGCTTGTTGCTTCACTTATTTTTAAATGTAATTTGGCTTTAAAGAGCTCTGATTTACTTTCATACAAAGCCCACAGACAAAAACAAAGTTAATAACAAGCTGTCAAAGGAAGGAAAATCAAACTGGGTCATTAATCTTCCTAATTGAGTTTCCTATTAAAATAGGAAGAGCGATTTTATTTCCAATTTCGCTCTTTTCTTTCTTACTTCATGAACCATAAACTAATGATAAGATCCATAAATTTCAAAAACTGAAGAAAAGCAGATTGCTTTTTACCTGCTATATGGGCTTTTATCTATCACTCAGTCAGAGTCACCTACAAAACCATTTTGTTTATCTTATTAACTAGAGGCCGGGTGCATGAAATTTCATGCACTGAGGGGGTGGGGGGGGGTCCCTCAGCCTGACCTATGCCCTATCGCAGTCCAGGAGCTCTCAGGGGATGTCCCGGGGGGCAG